>NC_040021.1:21570831-21870831 GCF_000972845.2 Larimichthys crocea
CATGATCAGACAGATCTGGGACCAGCAATGTCAACAACATGGCACCACAGAGCACCATGTCAAATTATGAGAGGAGACACAAATATTCAGACCTGCTGCTCTCTGTTACACTCACTGCAGCAGAGACACACAGGCCAAACAGAGAACGCAGCAGAGGCCACCTGTGACCACACCCACCTGTCATTTAAAGCGTCCACGCTCTTAATCCTGCATAACTTTAAGCCTTAATATAATGTGAACAGGTGAGTTGTATATAAATTCACCCTCAGTACAGTTGTCATGAACGGGGAAATTAGCTACAGAGACCAAAACTGTTTTTTGTACCAGGCTGTAAACATGTTTATTTCTGCTGTGAAGTTGGACATTTGGACATGTCTGGCTGAACTGCAGCTTCACTTCTTCAAGCCAGTTGAAGCCAGGAGTGGAAACATCAGTAAAAGCTTCAGTAACGTTCTTCACTCTTCTGTCAGTGATCTGTTCCACACTAGCTATTGTTCACAAACAGTATTTAACTTCGTCCGTAGCTCTTCTGTAACGGCGACTAGTTCGTTAAAGGATGCTGATTGGTCGAACCACTGATCTTGCGAGTTGAGCTGCCTAGTGAGGTCTTTCTATCACGTCCACTACAGCACGACGTATCATAAAATAATATTAGTTTCCCTCGATGCTCATTTTAGTTCCTTTCTGGTTCCAGACTGATCACTGGCACCAGAAAGAGCACGAGAAACATGAAACATGAAGGAGTCAACAAAAACATCGACAAAAAACAGTTTATGACTCCCAGACGTCCGACAGTTTGAAACAGTGACGAGTAAAAAACTAAGACGTGCTGAGGAAATTTAAAATCCTCAAACTCTCCAGAGGAGCTGGTTTCAGGTGAGGATGACCTGAGCCTGACCCCGGTGCATGCTGGGAGACTCTAACTCCTCTGTCACCCCGAATGTAAAGAGTGTGTGTGTGTGTGTGTGTGTGTGTGTGTGTGTGTGTGTGTGTGTGTGTGTGTGTGACTCTCGCAGACCGACAGCAGCACTGCTGCAGCAGTCAGTAATGAGGTGAATACTAATTGATTTACTTTTAATTATCCCTCCGTCTTTTTTTTTTTTTTTCCAATTAAAAGCTCTGTGGCCGACGCTGCGCCGTGACGAGCGTGACATCCTGACAACAACACACCCACAATGCAACTCTGCAAAACAAAGGCTGTGTGTGTCTGTGTGTGTGTGTGGTTGTTACAAGGCCTTACGAGATCAAGATACGTGACAGCGATACGCTTCAGAGGCCACACACACACACACACACACACACACACACACACACACACTCTGATTGTCTTCGTGTTGCTCTCCTTTGTCTGTCGCTCTGTGCTCCCACAGCTGGATAAAAGCCTTTTTTCATGTCTGATCATATCTGCCGCTTTGTTTTTCCAGCTAAAGAATCCAGCTATGAATAATGCACACACACACACACACACACACAGCCAAACACACACACTTTGAAGTGTGTGTGTTTGGTTAGAGAGCCTCCGACTTCAGGTGAAAAGTCGTGAGACGGCTCCATCTAGTGCGGACAGACAGCAGTCACACGGCAGAGTTCAGAGACGATCAGTCAGTGTGTTCACGGTGCACTTTATTAAATTAACGTGAAATATTCAGTCAGAATATTTAGTCAGACACTAACAGACTTACTGTAGATTCATGTGGATGCATTCAACCTTTTTAATTAACGAGCAGGCTGTTAATTAAATAAGTCTGTTTCATATTTATTGTACAGTTCGGTTCTATAATTAACTCTAACGAGAGCTGTGGTTGATTATTAATTATACACGTTGTCTTGGTTACTTAAAGGAAAAATTCTGGTTTATTTTAAAGCTGTTGTTGGGCGGTCGGTAGTGGTTAACGCGGCCGCCCCGTGTGTAGAGGCTATAGTCCTCGCTGCAGCCGGCTCCGGTTCGAGTCCCGCATCGGACGGCCTTTGCTGCGTGTCATTCCCCTCTCTCTGCCCCTTTCCTATCGATAAAAAAGGCATAAAAAATATAATAATAAAAATAAATAAACTTTCATTCACCACTTCAGCTGTACAGACTCAGGAAAAAGACTCGAGTGAAATAAATAAAATAACGTATATCATAAGTTTCCAAACAGACAGAAAGAAGAAGCCTGAAGCTGCAGTTAACAGCAGAGACATTCTGTCCTTTCTCTGTGCGCACGGAGCTGTGACATTAAATGTCATTGTGAGTTCAGCTTCACCTCGGTCACGCTGAAAACCTTTTCAGAGGCGTGTCGGCTGACTGCAGGTTTCAGCGTTAATCAGATCCTCCAAGCAGCTCCTCGATAAAAAAAATACTTTAATTACTGCTGTGAATGCTGCAGTATTCAGAAAGTTAGAGACTAAATGTGAGCCGGATATTATATTTATGTATATATTTAGGTGAACGTAGTAAGATCTTCCAGCAGGTTTTATGAGCCGTGTTGCTGGGTGTGATGTCATGAGTCAGTGTGTGATGTCACGAGTCAGCGTGTGATGTCACGAGTCAGCGTGTGATGTCACGAGTCAGTGTGTGATGTCATGAGTCAGCGTGTGATGTCATGACTCAGTGTGTGATGTCATGACTCAGTGTGTGATGTCATGAGTCAGTGTGTGATGTCATGACTCAGTGTGTGATGTCATGAGTCAGTGCGATGTCATGACTCAGTGTATGATGTCATGAGTCAGTGTGTGATGTCATGACTCAGCGTGTGATGTCATGACTCAGCGTGTGATGTCATGAGTCAGTGTGTGATGTCATGAGTCAGCGTGTGATGTCATGAGTCAGCGTGCGATGTCATGAGTCAGCGTGCGATGTCATGAGTCAGTGTGTGATGTCATGAGTCAGCGTGTGATGTCACGAGTCAGTGTGTGATGTCATGACTCAGCGTGTGATGTCATGAGTCAGTGTGTGATGTCATGAGTCAGCGTGTGATGTCATGAGTCAGTGTGTGATGTCATGAGTCAGCGTGTGATGTCCTCTCTGTCTCACGTCTCTTTGTGGTTCCTCTCCTCCAGCGGTGGCAGAAGTCGGGGACTCACTTGGAGCACCTGGTGTCTCGGTTCTGCCTGGACTCGGAGATGGCTCTGGACGGGATGGACTCAGCTCGAATGCTGGTCATCAGCCCCTGTGAACTGAGCGCGTACACACAAAGGTGGGAGGTCCCCTTCTCCTGACCTCTAACCCTGTGACCTGTCACCTCCCCCCAAAGAATAAGAAATAAAAACCTGCCCCGTCACCCGTTCACAGCCTCAGAGACCCGGGCAGAGAGCTGCTGTGACACAGTGAAGATGCATGAGCACGTCGTGTGGAGCTGCGCTGAGAGCAGCCCGACGCTTCTAAAGACTTTCAGACGTGAGAAGAAACATTGCTAAAGGAAGAGACGCATCGGAAACGTCCGATTAAACGTTTGAGGCTGTTTGGAGTCGAACCAAGTGCACCTTAAAACCCGGCCTGTCCAAGATTTGAGCTGGACACAAACTTTTGCTTGAGGAAAAAAAAAAATATCAAAGAATGTGTCTTGTAATCTTTTGCAATGAAAGTGTCTGTTTTCAAGAATGTGGGAATTAAAACCAAGCACAACCCGAGCTTCTACTTTACTTGGTGAAACATTGCTGTCTTTACTGTAGTAGAAACATCCAGGATGGTCGAGATCCAGCCAGGAACTCTCCAGATCAAAGCTTCTTAGAAACAGACACGTTGTTTTTTTTGCATGAACAGAATCTGTTTTGTCTCTAAAGTTCAAGACTCGTTACCTATGACTTGATAAAAAGCACATAATCCTGATTTACACTGAGTTTGAACCCAGCTGACCAACCTCTGACCTGTCACGGTAAAAAACACAAATCTGAACATTTCATTCTGCAGTCAAACCTCCCGATCACTCTGCACCAAACAAAGATCCAGTCTTTGCTCTGATTCCTTCTGTAAAGCTCTTAAAATGATCTGAAGTTTGCAAAGGGCATCAGACATTTAGTTTGCTGTACGTTGATTATACAAGCTTTTATTTTCCCGTAAAACTTTTGACTATACTTCATACTTGACTAGCAACTGATCGCAGAAGAAGAAGGGTGTATATATTAATAGTTTGTGAGGAGCCCGGAGTTTTGTAGATTTGTAGAAACACAGACAGAAAAGGGCTACAGCTGCACACAGAGACGCTCAGCATGTTTGCAGCACGTCTCCAGTCCAATAAGTCCAACAATCCAGTCGGATGTTTTGGGGGTGGATCAGCTGCTTCACACTGCACGCCCTGTGAAGAGCTGCCGTGCATGTGAGAGTTCTGGTTGTTCTTCTTCGTCCACGTTCACTTCAAACTCAGTCAGTCCATCAGCCTCGTGACGCTTGCTGGCATCTTTCATGTTTCTATTGCAGGTTTGGAGGATTCACACATTCTGTTGTTTCTGAGCACCTTGACAGGACACACACACACAGGACACACACACAGGACACACACACACAGGACACACACACACAGGACACACACAGGACACACACACACAGGACACACACAGGACACACACACACAGGACACACTGCAGCTGCTGTGTGACCCTCTGGTCATGTGACGGTCTACTTTGGTTTTTCAAATTCCAACAGAGTCAAAACAAACTCAGAATAACTGCACAGCTAAAAAAGTTCAAAGTCTCTAAACTTCCCAACATCATCAGTGAGTTTTTCAGAAGATGGAGTCTGTGTTTCTTCTTCCACGGCATCATTTTCTATCCTGTCCGACTCCTGAAACAAAAGTTTTATAACACACACACACACACGTTTTTCTGAAATCAATAAACTAAAAGTCAAGATATAAATATGGATTTGTCTCCTTTGTGTTGTGATATTGTAGAATAACTCACACGGCTGTGAAGTCAGACACACACAGTCTAGTGCACGTGATGAAAAATAGATTTTTTTCTATTTAGCACGAGTCACAAACCTACAAGTCTGTCTATGACCTGAAGGTTTGTTTCTGATTTATACATTTGATTCATAAAAACATGTTGTTGTTTTTTAATGGCTGCTGAAATTTTTGATAAAAATAAATTCTCTGTAAAAACATTTAACCTTTAATATGTCAACACAAAAAAACAAGACGTTTGAGGAGGTGTATGCAAATGAGCACATTTTATTAAGATAATAAAGATTAAAACAAACAATTAAGAAAAGAGAGAGAGGTGTGTGTGTGTGTGTGTGTGTGTGTGTGTGTGTGTGTCATTGTTTATGCTGAGAGGCGCTGCACACACACACACACGCTGCTCCTCTTTAACCACACAGGGAATAATCGATCCGCTTTAAACGTATCGATTATTATTATTAGAAGAATCTGACATCACCGGTCTGTACCGACACCGGCTGTCAGTCTTTACCGAGAGGCTGTTCACGTGAGTACAATGACCTTTTTATTCTTTCCACAGCTCCGATAAAACGTGTCGATACTCGTGTTTAATCCAACCTGTTATGTTGTTCAATTAAACCGATTAATTATTAATTAATGACGCTGCGTGTTTATCTGTAAGAACGTGACAAATCTCTCGATTAAAAAATATATTTTTTTATATCTAGTCAGCAGCCACGTTTCCAGTCGGACCTCTTTCCCCGCCGCACTAGCGTCACTGTAGTTCGCTCACTGCATCGTCTCTTGAGGTAACAGGCCCGTAAAGACTACAACTCCCAGCGGGAGGAGCGGGAGAAGCGAGGCGACGTGTTGCGTTTAAGCGCTCACGTAAATGTTGGAATTATTACGATTATCTCGATTATAATCGATAAATCAATAAAAATCGACATTTCTTTTTGATTTCACAATAAAATAACAAAACGTGGGACCGGATGTGTTTTTGTTTTTGTTGTTTTTGTTGTTTTTAGCAGTAGCAGGCTGTCCAGCGCGGGAATAAACAAACATTAGCGCCGTTTATCATGAACTTCGCTGTGTATCTAACATGTTCCTCCTCTTCTTCACTCTGTCCAAGTCTCACACGCTGTTATTTAAAATAATACTGTAACTAATACTATAAACATTAAACTGCAGGTGTGTGGTTTACAGTTTGAAGCACCTTTCTTTGGTGTAGAGTTGGGAAATACGAGCTTTGGTTGAGTACGTGAAGGCAGCACGGTTGCCTGCAGTTTGTTGTTGCTCAAACCGCCTCAAACATTTCGACAAAACCTGAAAAAACCTGTTAAAATCTGATTTAATGATGTTTGTTCGTGTTCGAGCTCACACGTGAACGATGAGTCCTTCATCCCCGGACAGAAGTAAGTCACTGTGAGTCAGCTGATCGAAGTTTAAACGATAATAAGAAGAGATCAGCTGATTTACAGGAGCTAACAGAGCTAACGTGTGTCTGTCTCTTCTGTTTATTACTGTTATTTCTGTTTCTCACGTTATTTATTATGATATTTATTTATTTATTATGATATTTATCATGTTGTCATCTTGTTCTTGGCTTCGTGTGTGTAAAGTTTTGGTCTTAAATGTTTTAAATGTTTAATGTTTAGCAGCTAATGTAGCTTCTTTATTTGTTTTGTTTTGTATTTTTTAATCTAAATGAAGCTTCCACAAACGTTAAACTGTGTTTTTAGTGTTTTTAAGAGTCTCTTGATGTTTTTTAGTCTGGATCTGTTTCAGTGAGACTGAAAGCAGCAGTGACAGATTGTCACTTTGTCTCTCTGTCACTTTGTCTCTTTGTCACTTTGTCTCTCTGTCACTTTGTCTCTCTGTCACTTTGTCTTTTTGTCACTTTGTCTCTTTGTCTTTTTCTCTCTTTGTCACTTTGTCTCTCTGTCACTTTGTCTCTTTGTCTTTTTGTCACTTTGTCTTTTTGTCACTTTGTCTCTTTTTTCACTTTGTCTCTCTGTCACTTTGTCTCTCTGTCACTTTGTCTTTTTGTCAGTTTGTCACTTTGTCTCTCTGTCACTTTGTCTCTCTGTCACTTTGTCTTTTTGTCACTTTGTCTCTCTGTCACTTTGTCTTTTTGTCACTTTGTCTTTTTGTCACTTTGTCTCTTTGTCTCTGGGAAGTGAAGTTTCATTCATTCATTTCTTTAATGGGATCATGTTCAGTATGAAACATAAACGATTACATTTGATGTTCTGCAGCAGAGTTAGCAGACACAATAAAAACATATTACAGCGTTTATGGATTCACCTAAAGTGTCTAACACTCTGTGAACATAAGACGTGCTCGATCTTCTTCATCTGCTGCTTCCTCTGTTTGTGTTTTTGCTCTCTGTACCTGGAAGATGCTGATTTATTTTCAGTTGATCCGCGACTAGAATCAGAATCATCAGACTTTATTAATCCCAGCAGGGAAATAGTTTTTGTTACAGCAGCTCCCAAACGGTCAGTGAGATAGAGAGTGACAAACAAAAACATAACAAGAAAAAACTTTAACGCTGTACACCTGTAAGATATACAGTTTAACACTATATACACATGTATCAATCACAGGTAAATAAAGCCAGTAACAGTAAAATAAAAGCCTTGACTTGCAGTGATATAAAAGATGAATTGTTTCTTCTTCTACCTGCAGCCGCCACATGTTCTTCCGCCAGGTGAGCTCCTCCTTCCTCCCCCGCGGCCGTCCTGCGCTCTGCAGGGCCGGCTTCAGGAGCAGGAGCAGCACCTCCTCTTCGTCCTCGTCTCACCTCCCACACGTCCCTGCTCCTCACCCATGGTGGTCAGTGCGGGGATTTCCCCCCTGGCCTCCTGGACTCCCTCACTCCCGCCCAGCAGCTCGTCGGGTCTTTCCTGGTAGGACGTCACACCCTCGAAGCATCAACGCGGGCGGTGGTCGGTGTTCGTTCTCCACCTCTGCCGGCCTCATGATGGAGCAGCCCGGCAGAGACAGAGGGCCTCCGTACAAACGGAGGAAGAGCACAGAGGAGAAGAGGAGCGCTGAAGAAAGGGAAGGACGCAGAGGAGGAGGAGCAGAGGGGGCGACAGGAGGCTCCAAGAGGGAGCAGCATCACTCCAGCTCAAGCAGAGACGGCTGCCACCGACCGTCGCACCACCACAAAGACGGAAGTCGAGGTGGAGGGAGCAGAGAGACTGGAAACTGTGTCAGAAAGGACAGCAGAGACAAAGACGGAGAGAGGACAAGAACTGATAAAGACAGGCAGCGGAGAGACAGCGCCGGTCCAGATCAAGAGAGGGGAGTGCATCAGCACGGAGGGCCTCCACGGTCCAGGACTCAAACCCCCGGGTCAAACCCTGAGCAGGATAAAGTTCCCTGGCACAAACCGAACCCTTGGTTCAACAAGAGAGAGGAGCAGGCAGAGCGCGGGAGGGACGCGAAAGCACCAGAGGGGCAGTTCAGGGACAGAAGCGGTGATGAAGGGCAGCGGACGGGGCTTCCCTCGCAGCCTTGGACCTCCACTCATCCCCCAAACCCGTGGCAGGTAGCCGGAGCCGACAGCCAGCCTCCTCCACCGGGAACCTTCCTGCCCGTTAAACCGGTGAAAGGTACGTTCAGTCTCTAAAGTCGACCGTTAAATCTGAGTCAGTGTTCTCAGACGTTCTCCCTCCTCAGCTCTCCAGAGACACTGGGAGTCCCCGCGCGTCTGCGGCGCTGACGTCCGGCCGCCAGGGCACGGCACGCCGTTCGACTTCTCCGTGATGTCCTACAACATCCTGTCCCAGGAGCTGCTGCAGGACAACGCCTACCTGTACCGACACTGCGAGCCCGGCGTCCTGGACTGGAAGCACCGGCTGCCCAGCCTGCTGTCCGAGATCCGGCAGCACAGCGCTGACGTGAGTGTGGAGGCTTGAGGCGGCTTCTGAAGCACCATGTGGACAAAAATCTGTGGACGCACGAGCATGTGATTGTCGTTTAACTCTTTGTTTTGTTTTCTAGATCCTCTGTCTGCAGGAAGTCCAGCAGGACCACTATGAAGACCAGATCAAACCTGCTCTGCAGGCGCTCGGTGTGTCCTCATGACGTAATATGATGGAAAGTATTCAAACTATGAAACGATGAATCATGAATGTTTGCTCGTGTGTCAGGTTACCAGTGCGAGTACAAGAAGCGGACAGGGAAGAAACCCGACGGTTGTGCCGTCGTCTTCAAATCCTCCCGCCTGTCGCTGCTCTCCTCCAATCCCGTCGAATACTTCCGCCCCGGCGACGCCCTCCTCGACCGGGACAACGTCGGATTGGTCGTGCTGCTGCGACCGAACGACGCCGCGGGCCGCTCGGATCCCTCCGCCTTCATCTGCGTGGCCAACACTCACCTCCTGTACAACCCGCGGCGCGGCGACATCAAACTGGCGCAGCTGGCGATCCTGTTCGCCGAGATCAACCGGCTGTCCCGCCTCCCGGATGGGTCGGCCAGTCCGGTGGTGCTGTGCGGGGACTTTAACTCGACGCCGTGGAGTCCGCTGTACAGATTTCTGACCACGGGCTGCCTGGACTACAGAGGGCTGCAGATCGGCGCGGTGAGATGAAGAACTCGATCAGAGTGTGTGAATGTTGGCGACAGCGTGTGAGCGTCGGCGCTGTGATGTGTGTCTGCAGGTGTCCGGACAGGAGAACAAAGGTCAGCGGCTCCTCACGGCCCCGATCTGGCCTCACAGTTTGGGAATCGACCAGCGGTGTCAGTACACGGACAAACCCACAGAGTCCTCGCCCAGCAGCCCCACAGGTACGCTTGTTTGTTTGAGTCCCGGCACCTTTAGAGGCGGAGCTTCATCTCTGTCCTCTTTGTCTCTCAGCCGTCGAAGGAGCGATCTCGAACCTCACCGTGGAAGATCTCGCCACAAAAGCCGCCTTCGCTGTCAGCAGGTGAGCTCGCTCTCTGCTCCTCCTCTTCCTTCGTTCCTCCTAAAAAGTTCTGAACCCGTTTGTTTATATATATATGTGTGTGTGTGTGTGTGTGTGTGTGTGTGTGTGTGTGTGTCTTCAGGTGGAGGATAGAGCACAGCCTGAAGCTGCACTCGTCCTACCAGCACCACCTGATGCCTGATGGGAGACCTGAGATCACCACCTGTCACTCACGCACCGCCATGACCGTGGATTACATCCTGTACACTCCCGGTACTGACACACACACACACACACACACACACACACTTATTCACTCTTCAGTCGTTCACCTCGTCACACTCATCCTCTCTGTCTTCTTCTTCTTCCTCCTTTTCTAAAAGAACTCATCACACCTTCTTCACTTCCTGGTGGGCGGCGGCGGGGCGGCCTCCACCTGCTGTGCCGGCTCTCATTGGTCGGCCAGTCGGAGCTGGAGGACGTCGGCGGCCTGCCCAGTCGCTGTCACTCGTCCGATCACCTGCCGCTCCTCGCTCGCTTCCGCTTCTGGCACTGACCCGGGAGTCGGCCACAGCCAATCAGAGCGGCACACGTAAAATAATTAAAAATGTTTTTGGATAAAAGTTCAGTTCAGTTTTCCATCAAACAGCTGTGAAGGTAAAAATATTTAACATTTAATTTCTCAGCAGGGAACAAAACTTTCTTCTTCTTCTCAGTTTGCTGCCGTCAAAGTTGAACTTTAGTTTTAAAGTTAATTTTAATCCTCTTAACGAGTTCTCGGTAACTGAAGATCTGCGTCTGTGTTCAAACATGAACAAAGGTTTGATCTGTTTTTTTTATGGTTCCCCTGCTGCTGATGTTGAAGCCACAGATTTTAAACGTGTTTTTTAAAGTGTACTTGAAGTTAACGAGTGAAGCTACTTGAAATATTTAAATATTACAAATTATGAATGTTTCTTATTTTTTTAAATCTGCGTGAAACGCCAGATGAAGAAAAAAAGAAGTCCCACTTTGATCTTTAAAATATATTTTCAACAAAGAGCAGCTCGGACGCAGCGTGTCGAGGTTTGCTCGACTGTGATTGGAGCACACGGCAGAAAGGGGCGGGGCTTTCGAACGGTTAATTGGTTATGTAATTAATTTTCCTTGCACTAGTTTCAAAGTTGACCCTGTAATGAGATGAATGATCTCACAGGCTGATTATTCATCATGAACAATAAAATAGTTTTTAAATTTAAAGACGCTGCTCATGTCACAGTTTTCTTTTGACAAACTCGGTGCTGTGAGAAAAGAAACTCAAAGATGTCGTGTTATAATTTCAGACTCATAACGTGGAGTGTAAATATATTTTTCTAACATACTGGGAACTGACTGATTGTTCATATTGACTGTAAATAAAGAACTCTGTGTTTCTACACATTTAAGTTTGGCTTCGTTTGTTTCACGTTCGTTCTGTCGGCTCGCTTCGTTCGTCTTTGGACTCACACAGGACACCGTTCATTGTTCCTCACAGTCAGACCCCGCTCGTGCATAATGTATAGATTTATGTTTGTGTGTTGTGATGGAGACAGATGGTTGCACCGTTCACCTCGGGCTCACACCTCTTGGTATTCTGTGCATCACTCTGCAGCAGCAGCAGGACGCTGGGCTGGATCTCAATAGGCTTCACGTCTGTTCTTATAGCCGACCAGCAGAGTGGACCACGGGGGCCGGTTAACTAGAGAGTAAAATCCTCAGAGGAACTAAAACCACACTCTTTGTTTCGCCTGATTTCAGACAGGAATCATTTCTAATCAGAGCTGCAGCGATCTGCCGTCAGCTCCTCGTGCGGTTTCACTGCTCATCAGATTTCTTGGCCGCGTCCCAACAAACTCAGAGGAAACGCGATGAGGTTGTTTGGTTCATGAGCACTAGATGGCAGCAGCGTCCTGACTCTTTACAGAGCTGAAGACTGTGGGACATGCTGAACACTCGATGCTGCTTCAGGGTCAGCTGTCACATCTCTGATTCTTCTCCGCTCACCTGATGATGCTGCAGGTTTCCTCAGAGCAGCTGATTCATAGTGACTGAGTCAGAGCCATGTGGGACAGTTAAAGAGTCACAGCTGTTGTCTGGGGCTTCATGTCTTTGTAGAAGGTGGACGTCCGCTCAGGTGATATACAGGTGTACTCCAGGACGCTGTGACATCACTGGTGGGTGTGGTTACAGGTGCAGCAGAACACGACTTAAAGCACAAACAGGATCTTGTGTGTTAAGTTTTTTTTTTTACTTTCTTTGAGCTGCTACAGCTGCTGTTAGGCGACGCTCGCTCAGTCTGTCAGCTCAGAGAGATAATCCCAGCAAAGCCTTTTGTCGTCTGTTCTTAAAGAACTCGTCGCACATCCGTCGAGGCAGTGAAGGAGGATTTAAAGCAGATGAACTCTCCTGTGGTCGTGTTGTTTGTTTGTTTTTTCTTTTTAACACAGCGCGAGCCAGAAAATGAGTTTTTGTCCATCAGCCCCCCACAGAGATGATTTATGAAAACAATTAGAACCGTGGTCGCCTGAAGGACGAAGCAGAAGCTCTGCCGGCTTCAAGCCGTCTCACCTTGACAGCTCGGTCACCGGCTTGTTTGACACAATAGAGACACACACACACACACGAGCTTCCAATCCCTAAGCTGCTGAATAAATGAGAAATGAAGGATTATTTCTATAAATCTGCTGCCTCCATGTGCTTGTCTAAAACACACACACACACACACACACACACACACTGCAGCCGAGCATAAGCAGATTACTTCATCAGGCTGTGGTCGTGCTGTCGTTCCTCGTGTTTCTCTTCTCGAAGTTTCGACACGTTGATCCCGAGTTGTTTACCGCCGACAGTGCAGAGATTTCACACCACAAGGCTTTATGTCGTGTTTGATGTGACGTGAATATGAATCACTCAGTCGGCTCCTTCAGCAGCCGACAAACAAACGAATCGAGCTAATCTGTCAAACATCCGCTACGTTCAATCGGTGTTGATGTAACAGTTCAGATGTTGGAGCTACACAACAACAACTGGATCAGATTTTATGGAGAACTGTAGCTCGGGAGGAGTGTTAGTGTTTGTACCACAGGTGTTTTGGACCACCAGGAAGAAGAAGGAGGAGGTTTTCAGGGCACGGGGGCTTGTTGACAGGGAGTGTGTTGTGCCAGAACAGGAGCTGGACAAGCAGGCAATGCAAAAAGATGGAAGAGGGTTAAATTGCAAAGAAATGCTGATTTGTATGTAATGTTGCTTTTTTAACAAGTGGCTTCAGATAAATGTTGTGAAGCACAAAAACACGCAGTTAAAAACATAAATCATTTATTAAAAGAACACATGCTGCTACAGTTGTTGATATAAAACAGCTGCTGTCGACCACTGATACTGTAACAGTAGGAAAGTTACAATAATAATATTGACTGGGGTCACATTTTCTCCTACTATGCATCTGCACAGGAATACAAAACCACGCCACATCCTCACACAGGGAACCTGGGCAGACTCAACAGCACTCTTTAGAAATAATAAGTGTGTGTGTGTGTGTGTGTGTAGGCCAGCTCTGCGGTGTTTCCACGTTATAATTTTGATATCTCTCGCTCCTCAGTCCAGCTCGTTGGCTCCTGTCCGTCCAACGAGCTGTTTGATCAGCGAAGACGCTGCTTTGAATACTGTTACAGCGGTTTGTGGGGTTGATTCCCACAAACACACACACACACAAACACACACTGTATTTTTGCTCGTCTTCTGCCACCTCGGACTCGAGAGTTTGATAGAAAGTCCGACAGTCCCTTTGTTCTTCACAGCACGGAGCAGATCTGTCTGCTTTGAAACGTTCGTAACAACCAGAAACAGGCGGCGAAACAAACACAGGAAAACGGGAAGGTGAGCGTCGTCGTGACAACCTTCAACAGAAACCTGTTAAACAATGTTCAACTGATGGACAAAGACACAGAGATGAAATAAAGATACTCTCGTCTGACTGAACTCTGCGGAGGCACTGGAAGCTTCATATTTCATATCTTTAATTCAAACATCCAGATATGTAGCTCTGAGTTTGGTTCAGCAGTCGCAGTGCACGAAGACAAAATTTAAAGCATTTTTTTTTTTTTTTTAATTGAACTGTCTTCGTTTAAGTGATTAGCATCCTTCTTAAGTCAGTGTGAAGTGTTTACAGGAGACAGAAATGAACCGTGGACATCGCTGCAGCCAAAGCAGAGACCTGAAGATCTTCATGTCGTCTACTTTGTGTCCTGCATGTTGTTGACGTCTGGTTTACAGTAAACTTTACAGTAAACTTTACAGTAAGCTTTACAGCAAACTTTACAGTAAGCTTTACAGTAAACTTTACAGTAAGCTTTACAGTAAACTTTACAGTAAGCTTTACAGTAAACTTTACAGCAAACTTTACAGTAAGCTTTACAGTAAACTTTACAGCAAACTTTACAGTACAGTGAGTTTAGGACCAAAGATGCAGTTGAGAAACTTTGGAGACAACTCAAAGGCATCGAAAAAAGAACGCCCGCTACAACTACAAATACTTCTCAGTACAATCAACAAATCAAACCCAAATGATCAAACAGATTTAAAACCGCAAACTTATAAATAAAAAAAACATTCAGAAAGTTCAAATTGTCGAGCACGATCACAGACGGACGTGAAAACCAGCTTTCAGGTGCTACATCGAGTTTGTTGTGGTCACAGCTTCAGTCCGTGCTGAGCGGCAGGTCTGACGTTCATCTTTAAACCCAAAGTCGAGCTTTAGTTTAGACTTTGCTGAACCTCCGTTTGTCTAGTTCAGTCAGAAAATAACCCCGGTGTGAACTAGGATTTGAAAACTCGGCGTTGTGCTTCTTCTGTCTGAGCCTGTGGAACGTTTGAACACGTTGAGCTGGTTGGTTGGAGATGTCTCCGTCTCGGGCTGTGCTATGGTCCACTGCTGGCCAAACATCAGAAATATGTAAAAGTATTTTTTCTCTCACAGCACCTTGAATCAGCGGTAATGTCTCAGGCTAGATCTGCACACTGTGTTTTCCTGTTCAGGCGTAGAATTATACAAAATGACCGAGACGTCCGTCTGTCCGTGAAGGTGGGTTCAAAAGTGATTTGTTCTTGTGTAGATGGAGCCACAAACACCGTCCTCCTCCATCGTCTGAACTGTGGAAGACCAGGATTTTAGTTTTGTCCCATCCTCTAATTCGGCGTGTGCATAGTTTGTTGTGCAACAAGAAGCCAGGACGAAATGTTCAGGAGTTTTCAGTTGGCAGCAGAAAGACACCGTGAAACATTCAAAGAAAAGACGTGAAACAATCCGATGGAAATATTCAGAAACAATCGGTTTGATGTGAGCAGAACAAAAGAAGTGAAATGAGGCGTTCGTGTGTTTTTTCCCAAAAACTACAGGTGACAAAATCATCCATTGGAAATAAAGCTGCACCAGGCAGAGAACAGGCTGCCGTTAATTAGAGACTAAAGTCTAAAGTCGTCTCCCTCCACCCAAACATTTGTGTCCTGACGGGGAATTTTAAGACGTTTGTTTTCTGGCAGTCTTTGTTGCGGCACTGCTGCATTTCTTGGCACATTAGTGGAACAGTGGAAGGTACATGTGCAGGAGGTACGAACAAACATTCCCCACAGAGCTACTAGTGGCCAAAAAGTTCATCCAGTGCCTTTATACAGGACACTGTCTTTAGTTTGCAGCTCCTAGAAGAAGTCTGGACGCGAGTCTTTCACTTGGAGAAGTTTGGTCGCCAAATCCTGCCTGGTGCAGCTTCATTTGAACAAAGACGATCTTTGTGTTTGACTTTGGGAAAAACCATTTTTCTTCAAGTTCAGATGAAAGCTACAGAAGTCAGTTGTCATTTTTTTAAAGAAGGCTTAGGCCCGTCCTCGGCGGAGCTGGTCGGGCTGTGGTTGTACTTAAACTGACTCGTACAGTTTGAATCTGAAGGCTTGAAGCTGAGCGGTAACAAACATGAAGGAACATAGATGTATTTAGATGTATATACATATTTACTGTGTTGAACGTCTGGTTGGATTTCAGCGTTCGTGTGATAAGAACTGAATGTTGTTTGATGTGTGATATTCCGTACACGTGAGATGTGAGATTTCAAGCTTGAGATTCATCGAAGGCCTCGACGGGAAAGTCCAAAAAAACAAACAATCAAATCAAACTTTTTTTTGGACGATCCTTACAACACGTCACGCACACATGCGTGAAACGGTGCGTACAGTACTGAAAGGACTCTCGTAGGTCACTTGGTACCGAAGCTGCTCGGAGAACTTTCAGAGTTTTTGGACTCTTGCTTTTCTCCGGCAAACGATTTTTTTTTTTAAGCAGACTTGCACCTTCGGGGTTACAAAAGGCAACTCATCATGGAGATTTAACGCTGCATCTCAATCACATTACAGTATTTTTGTGAGCAGTGGTCTCAGAGCCCTCACAGGAGTGTTTGCATCCCTCGGCCACATAAATCAGTTTTTGTTACGGAGCGTTCACTCAGCCTCCGCCGTCACTCCTCGTTTGTCTGAGCGGACAAACTGAACTTGGACCAGCTGAATCATTTTGATTTTCCAGCTGTGAGCGCTCGGGTCGGCTACAGATCACAGAAAACGCCGCTCGCCTTCTGCTTAACTTGTTTTGGAAACTTGGAAATTTTGAAGGAAAATTCAGGATCTCCTTTTTTTTTTTTAAATGCATTTTGTGAGATCAGAGTTTAAACCTGAACGCTCTCATTCGGCAGCTGTATCCAATTTGTCTGTAATTAATGGAGCTGTTGTGATTGATGCTGTATCATTCACATTTTGTCTTGTTTTTCTGATATTTGCTCTTTTTTCTTGTTTAATACTCGACACTTTCACTTCAGATTTGTTTGAGGCTCTTCATCACAGGCTGTGAGTGGACATGAGTTCTACATCTTAGAGGTCTGAAGAGGTGAACGTGTCCAGAATTATGGAAGAAAAAAGGAAAATTTTGCATAACTCGCATTAAAAAAACATAAAAAATCGCGTTGACCTTCAGATTTTTGCTGCTTCTCGTCTCGACTGCAGAGTAATCACAGTTAAACCCAATAAATAAAAGAAATAAATAATGACGTGCAGGTTTCTGTCTTCATACTGAGCGTCACATATTACGATGGCTGTGTCTTCATGTCTTCATGTGTCAGCAGAGGAGGAGACGGGTACGGGAGGTTTGCCGCAGTGCTCTAATGATCCTCTGCAGTGAGTCCTCTCTACCTCACTCCCCGTCTCCTCACTCCTCTCTCATCCTTCTGTTTCCTCTCTATCGACTCGGCGTCTTTGAACATCCTCGTCCACTCCGATCAATAACCTACACATGTGGAAACACTTAGTCGTCATATTTGAACGGCTCTTGGTTCCGGGGAAACTTTCCTTCATTGATCTTCTTTTTCTAAGCGATGAAGTTGAACCTGTGAATCTCTGCAGCCTCCACGAACACCAGCGTTCGTCGTCTCCACTCATCGCTCACAAAAGATGTTAGCTGCCTGAATTCTCTCTGGTGAAATTGTGCTGTAGATATATAGCTGATAGATGAATCTGTTTTTAGTCACGTCAGAATAATTTCTACCTTTAACCCTCTCAGTGACACGTGGTCTCAGAAATACTCTTGTCTGGACACGACGACTCTGTTGATTGAAACGTTTGAAATGAAATGTGTCTGTGTGAAAGAACTAAAATCACTTTTTGTCTTCTTAGAACTTCTTCCGGTTAAAGCTCAGAAAAGCTCTTGTAGCACATGTTCGTGTGTTCGTCCTCTACTCTGCTGTCAGGTACAGACTCCTGGATGGATTTGGGATGCTCGGGAGGGGGCGTAGTGGATCAGATGCGGATCTGGTAGCCGTCGTTGAGAGTGCTGAGCTCCGGAGGTTTTCTCTCCACCGAGGCCGGCCTGAGAGACAGAGAGAGAGAGACAGAGACAGACAGAGACAGACAGAGACAGACAGACAGAGCAGAACGTGGTTTGAACACACTTGTGCTGTTTGTTTGTGTGCTCCTCCCTCGTGCTGTTGAAGTGGTCTCAGCTGTTTAAAGCAGCAGCAGATCATTACGCCGTCTCTCGTGGTGTTGTCTGTCTGAAGTGGTAACACGTTGTTAAGTGTGGAAGTGCTCTGTTGATAACAGTAATAGCTTTCTAAGTGCCACATTCGAGCCGTTCTGCTGTGTGCGGATCATTTCTGCCGTCGATGAGGCGATTAACTTTTATGAAGATTAAAACAAACGATGAACCCCCGAAGGGAACAATGAGAAAACTTTCTCACAGCCACAAGTCGTTTCTCTGACTTCTTGTCTGCAGCTCTGTGTGAGGAGTGGAAATCAGTGTGTGGTCAGTTTGTTTGGCTCAGCGGCACTTCAACAGAAGTCATGACGACAGAGAGAAGCTGGTTGGGTCAGTACTCACTGAACACCAGGGGGCGTGGTGACTGAATGCAGAGAACTCGTTCATGACTTTCTGAACTTCATTTCACTTTTTTCTTTTTCTTTCACTAAAGCACCAAAACATTTGACTGAATCTGCACTGCCTATAAATATAATAAAGACGCAGCTGAAGACTATTTTCATGTAGATTTATGTGCTGACGCTTTTATTATTATTATTTATTTTATTATTTTATCACTTACAGGGAGCAAGAGAGCCGGGGATCGAACAATGAGTGTGAGGTCTTCAAAAATCCGACCAGTAGTCCAGAGACATTCAGATTACAGTGAGCTCTCTCTGAAACTTAAACTTGTTGAATCATGAGAAAAGAAGAAAACATTTTCACGTTACGTATGAACTGAAACGAGTCAAAGCTCGGATGATCTCTGCATTGTGTCTGTTGGTTTTTTTTTGATTTGTTGTCTCTAATAATAACCGGCTCAGTTCGACATAATTTGATAGAGGAGATAATTTGATTTGAGGCGACTCGAAGGGATTAAACGGAAAATCCGTTTTGTTTTTTTGAGCAGACGTGTCTGAATGATGAGACGGCTCAGCCTGCAGGAGCGTCTGCATGAGAAAGGTCATCGCAGCCACGTCAGATGGCAACACCGGGAATGTCACTAATTGTGGTTGTGTGTGTGTGTGTGTGTGTGTGTGTGTGTGTGTGTGTGTCTCTGCAGTATGACCAGGCTGCAGCTGCTGTCCGAGTCAGATTGTGTTACATGCCGCCACACAGCTGACAGCACACACTAATGCATCCTGCGTGTGTGTGTGTGTGTGTGTGTGTGTGTGTGTGTGTGTGTGTGTGTGTGTGTGTGTGTGTGTGTGTGTGTGTGTCATGGAATGGTGAGTCACTCTGTTTTTAAGAGCTGCTAACCCTGAAAGAATTTCAACCCAGAGTTTTCACACACTTTCTCAGCAGACTGTACTTTTACAACAAATATTATATTAACTACACAGTCACACATTACTTAACTGACTCGTTTCACGGCTTCAAACTCAGATCTCTGTGTGTGAAACCCAGCAGCTCTCCTTCATAACTACAGGAGTGTGTGAATGAATTAGTCTTCAGGATGTGTTCGGCCTCTTCTAGACTTGGATTAGAGTTTTACTCGCAGCATCAGAGGACTTACTGTACGTCCTGCGTCTCAGTCAGAATGAGAGAGGCCACACACACACACACACACACACACACACACACACACACACACTGACAATAACGCCTAGTGTCAGCTGAACAGAACAAGGACTCATCAGCCTGGTGTTAATGCTGAGCTGTCAGCGAAGAAACACACACACACACACACACACACCACTTCAAGTCTAAACTCTCCTTGACCTCAAGAGAAGAGCCATGAAGAGAGGAGGAAGGAACACACTCACACACACACACACACACACACACACTCTCTCTGAGTGTACGCTGTATCTACCACTGAGATTCAAAAACTTCCTGCTAAGTTTTGAAACATTCTGTCCAAAACTCTTGTAAGCTGCTGAAACTGTGAAAACACACACACACACACACACACACACACACACACACATTAAATCACTCACGATTTGTCTCTGCGGTGTGTGAAGCGTCGCTGGGGGCTGCTCTGTCGTCGCCGTGGTGATAAGGATTTCCCCCGGCTCCGCTCCTTGATTGGTGACTGGGCGCTGGACGACTTCAGGATCTAACGAAGGATCAATAATAAAGCATTAATCAATACAGAGAAGAAATAATCTTTGTTTTGGTTTGAAAGCAGGTTTCAGTCTCACAGATGTCACTGAGCTCATCTCCAGCAGCAGGCAGCTGTTTTCTGATAAACTCAGTGCTCAGCACTAAATTACAGAGTAGCTGCTGAAGGAGGTGGAACATGCAGCTACTGAAGAGCCGGATATTTTAGGAGAGAGACCGGAGATAAAAAGAGAACGAATGCTCCAACATGTTGTCCTGATTAAAAGCGTTTAAAGCGATGATTTGTGATCGCTTTTTCTTCTTTCATTGATGGTCTCAGCTCCACATGGGTGATGTCACAGTCAGCAAACTGCCACTAAAATTCATGCAATCAGTCCTCCAGGGAAAATGTTTAAGCACAACACACACGCTGATTTTCTAGTAACACTATCACAGAGTGCTGCTGCACTGCTTCAGGCGTTTCAGTGTACAGATTACGATGATGAGCATGACGCCAAAAACAACCTCTGCTGCTGCTGCTGTTCCACTGCAGGCAGAAAGTGAAGCCGTGATGAAAGGAGCCGCAGACTGTGCACATGCATGTGGTGACATTTGATTTATTTATTTTATTCTCCCTCAAACTTTAAAAACTGCTGAGACACACGAAAACCACGTGCATAAGATTAAAGCTACAAATCAACCATTTTAAGTGTGTGTGTGTGTGTGTGTGTGTGTGTGTGTGTGTGTGTGTGTGTGTGTGTGTGTGTGTGTGTGTGTGTGTGTGTGTGTGTGTGTGTTGAACAGCAATCTGAAGCTGTCATTAAAGACTCGGTGGGAGAAGAAAGAAAAGTGCAGGATGAACAGTGATGGCAAGTTTTCAGCGAAAAAAGAAAAAAGACAGGAAGTGTCTCGTATTCCACAGCTGGTCACGTTCATCATGTGGTTCTGAGAGATATATGGGGGTGTGTGTGTGTGTGTGTGTGTGTGTGTGTGTGTGTGTGTGTGTGTGTGTGTGTGTGTGTGTGTGTGTCTCACATTCCACTTTTTTAGTTTTATGATTTAATAAGACTTCAATATTTCTATTTTTTCAACTGTGGGATTTTATATCTGGTCTTCGTTACTGAAAAAAAGTCAAACATTTGTGTCTGTCTGTGAGGACTGTCAGTAACTACAACCATACATTCTTAATGTAACTAAATAAGTAATAATAATAATGATAAGTTAATAAGTAATAATGCCAGTCTCATAACAACAACATGACATAACCCTAATGTTAACTGATAAACAGCTCTCTGAGGAACAAACAACATGAACAACAAGGTCTGAAACTCAACGGGGTCCTTATAAAGATAGAAGTACATGAACACACACACACACACACACACACACACACACACACACAGTCTATAATAAACATTCTCCGGAGTCTGACAAACAACTACACAGTCTGCGTGTGTGTGTCTGTGTTTTCATGTGAGTGTGTGACAGCTGCAAACTCGCTGACCTACATTACCGTATCCTGCTGACAAAGTACAGTCTATATATCGTAACACTGCACGCACACACGCACGCACACACATATCGCCTTCAAGGAACTGTATGTGCTGTAGAAATATGCAACAAAAATAAACCCATAGAAAAAAAACAACCTTAAACTCTCTCACACACACACACACAGACACACACACACACATTCCTTCCTTCCTCATCATGCCCTAAATCATTCCCGACAGTTTATAGTCGCTGTTCATCCCAAAGGAAACTCCATCCATCTCTGATCTCACTGGAAAAACGAAGGTGTTAAACCTGCTGTTTAAACTTCAACAAAGTCCGTCTGAGATTCCACATGAATCCAGACTTATAACCACACAGAACACTATGTGAAAAAGTCAGATATGAAGAGACTCTTCTGTTACTGTATCAACTCATCTCTGCTGAATGAATTCAATCAGAAAAATCTGCAGAGTACTTTCTGACAAACGGGCATCACATGTAAAACGTGACCATCGATAGCAGCTGTTTGTTTTACGTGAACGTGGTTTTGTGGTTGCAGCCTGAGATTCTGGTCTGTTGCAGCTATGAAATAACAAGTCTGTGTTTTGGCACATAAACACTCCATTAGCGGCGCCGCTAACAACTGTTTTACTTCTGTCCCGCTGCTGGAAACCGGCCCGTTCATCCCAAACCGCATATTTCCACTCCACTGTTCAGTTGTTACCAGCCCGGCTGATTTATTTAGTGGTTTATGTGCAGTCTGTGTTTTCTCCTGCTTCAGACTTACTCCACAAAAACTTGTGAAATGACTCAGAAGCTCGTAAAAGGGAAACTGCTTTTCATCAGAGGAATTTAGTTTTTAATTCACTGACGGACGTGTTTTTGTCCTGAGCACACAGTACACACCTTCATCCTCATGTCTCGGCCGTGCTTCTCCAGCTCCTTCCTCATCTCCTGAGCTCCCAGTCGGGCAGCGTTCAGCACCAAATGCTTCCACTCGATTGGCTGGAAGACGTGGGGGTCATGAGGCACATACAGGCCGATCTTCACCTGGGAGAAACAGGCGATTAAATCAAACGCTGGTTCTACTAAAACAGGTGCTCCCCCCCTTGTTCATCCCTTTCTCTTACCTTCTTCAGAGTGTGCTGGTATCTCTTGTAGGAGCTCTCGAACTCAGCCACCAGCTCTCCCAGTGTGCGGTGGGTCAGCGGTTTGTCCATCAGGTCCTGGCGGCGGCTCATGCCCAGCGAGCCGTAGCGGCCGTTGCAGTAGACGCCCAGCACAACATGGTGGAAGCAGTGGCCCGAAAACTGGGTCTTAAAGCTGATGGGGAAACGCTCGAGAGACGTCAGCCCGTTGGTAAGGTAGCTGGGCGACACATAGGCGTTAAGGAAGGGTTGGTTTGTAGACTGGACTTATTCAATGAACTAACTTTGAATGCACATTTGACTAAAGGGAAGAACATTGGAGTACAAATTTGTATTTGTTTGAATTTGCTCGAGTCATGTGACTGAGTCTGACTCTCAGAAGGCCACAGGGTAAACAAAGACTCTGACAAAGTTTGATTCATTGTTGTTTTCCTCTTATTTAACAAGAAAAACAAAGACAGAAAGATAAATGGAAGGTTTCATCTTTTAACTTTGACCAAACTCTAAAACATTCTGGATTTTTCAGATTCAGAGAGACAAAAAGATGTTTGGTTGACTAAAGACGGAGCATAACAAAACACAGGACTCCTGTGGAAACACTCGGCTCAGCTCAACAGGCTGCAAACACAAAGTTCTTCAGCCGTCTGTGGCGGAGAAACAAGATCACAACATTTTCTGTGATTTCAGAGTCCAAATAAAAAACTGGGTGCAGTCTATATTTAGTCAGAGATCCAACTGTAGCCGTCTGTGATAACACACACACACAGATCTGATCTGGACAGTATCTCTGTCGGCCAGCAGCCCACCATCTGCTCTGCTCGGTCCACAGAGGCCTGTGATTGGCCGGCGTGCCTGCCCGTCACCTCAGCAGCCTGGAAGCCACAACACTGCTGTGTTTTCATTAAATATTCACAAGGAGCCATAAACACAACTAGACCACTGATCACACACACACACACACATGCTGTAGGGAACGCTGCAGTGTTAAAGCTGCAGACCTGAATGAATGAACCTCCACAGTCACAGACACTGAATGATCATCTACTGATGAAGTAAAAGGAAGCGTGCACCTTCATGTGACTGCTGAGAAGAAATGAGTTACACTGTGAAAGGATAAAAACACACACACACACTCAGGGTGATACACCTAACTGCTATAAATCATGATAAACAACATGTCCTGATGCTTTATGTTTGAGAGGAACATGAGGTTGATCTTCTCCAGCTGCAGCTGACTCCAAAGAGCTCTGAGTGTGTGTGTGTGTGTGTGTGTGTGTGTGTTTGTTACTCTTCACCACAGTAACAGATAATAATAGATACTAATGGAAACAGAAAGACTGTACACTAAGTCTGCACACACACACACACACACACACACACACTCTAATTAATGGTTCATTACACAAACACACTTCCTGTGATGCTGCTAACAGTAGCTCTTTCTCTCTCCCTCTCAGTTGCCATAGAAACCACTACGAGAGTTATCGGTTGTAGCGCAGTCGATGAGTACAACACATCACCTCTCGCTCCAAAGTTACATTACTAATCCAAGACTCAGCCTTATCCATCCATCCATCCATCCATCCATCCTCTTCCAAACAAAATGAGAGCTGAAGTCTGCCTCGCGTCCTGACGGCAGACTGCACCAAAACCTTCAAATATTATATTTCACTGTTCTATTTTTGAGAGGCGGAGGTAAGTGAGAATCATCATCTGTGAGTACGGAGCAGATGGATTTTTAAATTCACTCTCTCTTCCTCCCCCTCCCCCTCTCTTCTTTGAGTTTCTCTCTACGTCGTCTCCCTCGCTAAAATACTGCAAACGGCATATAATCCTCTTCATGTACAGGGAGAGTCCTGGGCTTTACCGATCTTCGTCATAAGCAAACTCCGGGCTCGGATTTCTTGAGCGTCGCTTTGCGCTCGGCCTTTTGATTCACATTGAGGGAGATCTTAATGCTGCAGCACACAATGATATTTTAGACAATAAACAGAGAGCTTCCAACTGAATGCGGAAAAGGCCCTTTCCTGTTTTTCAAAGCCGACGATGCCAGGTCCATGAATACATGTTTTTTTCCACTTTTGGAAAACTGACTCAACCTCCTCCAACACCTTTGGGATGAACTGGAACAAAACAGACCGCATCGCTCCAATATCAGTGAGCGACCTCACTAACACTGAATGAGATCAAATAAGGTGATGAGATCATGTATGAGTGGAGTAATCTCCTCTCATACATCTTTTAAAAGACCTTGCTTACTCTGTGGCCTTTGTTGACTTTTGAAAAGTTCTTCCTGAATAAGTGTGCACTCTGATTTTTATTCAACTCGAGGCGGCTTTGTACTCTGGCCTTATTCTGCGAAACACTGGTCGGTGATGGTTAATACAATGAGACACGGAGTCGAACACACAAACCCACACAAAGAGCTGGTGTGACCCAAGGTAAACCCTGAATGTCCTGGGGAGAAATCAGATCACTGTTAACAGGGAAGGATGGGGACCAACGGCAGAGGACGGACTGAAGTCAGACACAAAGACGGGGAGGACAGACGGCTCCAACTGCCACAAGCCACAACAACAGTCGCTATTCATCCCTCTTTCCTCGCTGCTTTTCTGTCTTATATCTACTCTTGTCTTCTCCCAACACTGTGTCAACAGAACACTTGATTTCAGATATATTGTAGGTAGGTAGGAGAAGATAGATTTTGGATTGCTGACTTCCATCGTGATCAAATTCCTCCAGCTCTCAAAAGACAACAAAGGTGTTAACTCTTTTACAGTGGTTATTATTTGATTAAATCTTACTGGCCATTATAAACTGACTGCAGCTCACAGGGCAGGAGCAGACATGACGTCATCCAAGAGTCAACTGGTTAGGTCAGTATCACTATCCTAACAATACGAGGTATGCACACAGGGCGTAGCCTCCTGTATGTCATTAACATATAAATAGATGGTCATCCAGCTTCCACACCAGGTGAGGCCTCATAGCTCAGTGGTTAGAGCACTGGTCTTGTAAACCAGGGGTCGTGAGTTCAATTCTCGCTGGGGCCTGATTCCTTTTCCAGTGTGGCTGACCTCAGGACCCGCTGAAAGGTGACACTGCTCGAACATACACTGTCCTTTGCCAATATGAATGTGAGAGTGTGAGTTCGTTTAAAGGGCACGGAGCAGCAGAAAAGCACCAACACTGATGGACTGTCGACTCTTCACTCCCTCTGGCTCATGTGTCCTCGTTCCTTCACTCGCCCCTGAAGTTTCAGCTGAGCTCGTGGCACTCTCTCTCTTTTTCCTCTTCCCCCTTTCATCTGCGAGCTAAAAGCCAGTCTCCGTTTAAGTCGCTGTCAGCTGCCGCCCTGACGGTCCTGGAGAGAAGCCACTGCGAAACTAGCACATGTGAAACTGGACCATCCATTCACAGAAACACAGAAATCCCTCGTGTGTTGACACGTTTTCACCGTTCACACCACATAACCTGCAGTGTGGGTCATTATATTTCACAAGCTTGTATCCTGTTGATAATGGGTTAATAATGCACCTAATAACGAGACCTCAGCTTCTGACTACACACTGATAAGTGCACTAATTGATTCATTTGATCAAATCAGTCTATACTTTGTATTTTTTCAACAAGTTTCTTGTTTCCAGGTGATTGTAGACTAATGTCATGTATATTATTACATTTCTGCCATATTCTGTAAATAGACGCCACTAAATTCAAACCTCTGAACCTTTAATGTGTGAACATTCAGTAAATTTCTATCCACACAACCACAGACCGGTAACAGAGCTCTGAAAACACAGCAAGGACTAGAGATCACGTACATCAACAGATGTTTGGTTACAGTGGCTTCATGTCAAGACGTAACGACAAAATGCAACCTGGTTAAATATTCCTTTGTAGCTGAAGCAGAGCTTCAGACTAATGAGGCACAATTGCATGTGTGTGACCAGATCTGCAGGCTTCCAGGAAATGAAGCTGTTGCAAAAATTTACAGATTTCTGCTTTAAATTTTAAGCTCTGCAAGATGATACTAAGCTTGTGTGTGTGTGTGTGTGGCGGGGGGTTAAACTTTGAAGAGGGCTTGTTGCCAGGCAACACGGTTCTGTAAGAGCTAGAAAGGGTGGCAGCGGCGGTGGTGGTGGTGGTGGGGCATTAGGACATAACTGCAAGAGCAACATGTCTCATTGATTTCACCCACGGATAACAAAATAACCTTTTGGCCCAGGGCTTGTGTGTGTGTGTGTGTGTGTGTGTGTGTGTGTGTGTGCGTGTGTGTGTGCAGGAAAGGATACATTCCCAAGATGACGGCCTCGAGACATTTGATTGGCAAAGACTCCCTGATCATCTCTCTCGCCGTCTCCATCAACCTAAAAGAGGAGGAAGATGAAAAAGAGGAAGAGGAAGAAGGAGGAGGAGAAAGAGGAGAAGAAGACATGCAACAGAAAAGAGGAGCAGCGGGAGGGAGGAGAGGCAGGAAGGAAAGGGGGAGAGAGAGAGGAGGAAGGAAAAGAGAGATGTAGATTGTTATTTTCAATTTAATGTGAAGAGGTTTTAAACAAGAGAAGAAGATCTATTTTCTTTCTTTTACATTTCTTCAGTTCACCAAGACCAGAACAAACAGAGATGCAGAGTTGGATGTTACATCATCAAACTAATGCATGTGTTACAATATGTCCAGAGAAGAGACGTTACGGTGACACTGTGAATGCTTCAGTGTTGTGTCATGTTGTGAGGATCTCAAAGGTCAGGGCTGGTGGTCACCACGACAGCATGTTAACCTTTAGTCAAACTAACTATCCAGCCGCCGTGGAGTACTGTATGCATGCAGAACAAATATTAAAGATCAGAACCTGTCCACATTTACATTATAGTCACATTACAAAGTTATTAAAGCGTTTGAACAACACAAGTTACATGATTTATCGTTACTCTTTGTGAGATAAGCATGTCGCTGTCATTGATTTATATTTGGTTCCATTTCTAACACTTCATTTAACTTTAAACAAACTGAAGCGACACCAGCGCCTCGGAATGCCAAACTAAATCAAGCTATGAAAACATTTAGAGGTGTGTGAGACATGTTGATGTGAAGTTATTATGAACTGGATCCTGTTAAGGGAATCAGAAAGAGGTGTTTACATGGAGATCCTGATAAACTGATTGTTGTGTTGATCTTATTATAATCACAGTCCACTTACCCACACAGAGGACGACTCTTCTTGATCTCAAAGAACTGGGTTCCTGTGTGGTTGTATCTGATGGAAACGTTAAGAAGAAATGGACTGAGTGACGGAGTGGTGTCACCTGACAGGTGTACCTCTCAATTTGACAACTGCTGTCGCAGCAGAGTTCAAAGGATACTGCAGAGCCTTCATGTAGTTCTGGATGGCCACCAGCCAGTCTGGGACCGACATGGACGGTTTGAAGGTCGGGACTGAGGGAACAGCATGCTGAAGACACACAGAGACAGATTTGTACACGTTATTTCCAGCAGATCGACATGTGGTAGCATACAGAGCTCCAAAACCACCACACACCACCACCCACCACAGCCACACCTCAATCTGCTTTCATGTTTCATGTCCTGTGGCTGATTACAGCTCGTGCTGCTGACACTAGAATACATTTACACTGGATAAACCATCATACAACTCATCATAAAGTCACTTCTCAGCTTCTGGTGTGAGACTTGTGGCCTTGGTTGTTCTACAGAAACCCAGTTTGAAGTTCAGCTCTCTTTAATTAAACACTTTATTTTAAGTTTCAGTGATTAGACTCATGTTTGGAGACCAGTACGTATAATTCAGTGAGTCTAAAAAGCCTCTGAACAACATTTAGATGACAATATTTCTGCTACCATCACCTCTGCTACCACCAGTGGCAGTCGTGGTCGTGCTGGTAAGAGATGCGGCGCATAACAAAAGCCCAGTTTCTAACCCAGAACGTCGGGGTTGTTTGATGTGGACCACCTTAGACCACCAGACCTGCAAACACCCACGCTGTGAGGAGGGAGCGGCTTGTGGTGGAAAATGAAAAACTACGCTGCTGTCTCACCTCAACAAGAGTCATCTCAGAGAGGAAACAGAGGTCACAGATGTGGCTTCATGAAAAGGACATGACCACACCAGCGGGGTGAGTCAGACTGACACAAACCGACACTTCCTCTGTGTGTGTGTGCAGGAACAGTGAACTACAGCAGCAGCCCTCTCATTTTCTGAGGATTTCAGCTCCGCTGCTTATTACGTTTATTTTGCATGAAATGGGAACGGAGACAACATCAGAGCTCGCCCTGTTTTGTTTTGTTGTTTGTTTTTGTTCCTTGGCGATCACGTGATCTCCAAATATTCACAGAGGACGACAAGAACAACTTATATTCCAGTCACAAGCATGCAGGTTTTTAATGGCATCTATAAGACTTTAAAACTCACTGTGAGAACTTTTCATGGGACAGTAAACAGATCAGACATTTAACAAGTTACTCAGCCAGTGCAGCAGTTCTTTAGCCACTCAACAACTCATTCGATACAGATCAGCCTTCAACTCGGACAAAAGACCGACATCTCAGTCGAGTGAGTAAAACAATCAGCCAACTAGCCACACGTCAAGGTTAGGCCAGTCTGCAGTCATTCAGTCCATAAACCAGCCTGCCAGCCAGCCAAGACCAGTAAATGTCAGGTTTTACAGGCGCATAATCTCCCATGTAGTGAAATCCTCGCTAAGGCATCAGCTGGCACACACACACTCACTCTAAAGCTGCTCTCTGCTGGGTCAGGAGTGAGATGAGTGGTAAACCCTCACGTTTATCATCACGTCCGCTCTTTTCTCGGCCACAGAGAAACGCCAGAATACACTTCGATACATTTTGAAAGCTACAGATTGAGTCATCACCGACAGCCGGATGAGCGTTCAGTGAACATTCTGCGTGATGAATCACTTGTGTTTCGAATTCACAGTTTGGAAAATATTTACGACACAAACCGCAGCTCCTAAAAAAAAAAAAAAAAAAAGAGAAAAACACAGCATGACAAATCTGACTTTTTATGAAGCGTAATGAGAGCAGCTCTGGTGCAAAGTCAGCACCTCTCCTAATGAAACGTGACATTGCCTAAAAGATTTCAGGCATCGGTTTCAGCCGTCCTGGAGTTTAACAAGTTTACAGGACGACGTTCATCAGGAAGCCGAGGCAGCTCTCAGCCTCCCTTCCTGTTTTCTCCCAGCTCTTCTGTTATCATCTCTTCCTCCTTCTCCTTCCCTTTCCCCTCTGTGTCGCTTATGTCACTCGTTTTTTTTCAACTTTCCCTCCTCATCCACCACCACCACCAACAGGCAGGCAACCTGACCCACCTGGCAGCAGACAATAAAAAAAAAAAAACAGAGGGAGTGTAACCAGAGACAAAAAGATAAAGCAGAGAGAGAGAGAGAGGTCTTATAATATCAGTCATGACCTTCCTGACTTTTGAATTGTTGGAAGGAAGTAGCGGGTGGAGTAGGAGGTTGTAGGAAAAAGAAAGAGTCAACAGGAGTAAGCAAAGCAGAGCAACAAAGTGTGTCCACGTACAGTTTAACTTTAAATTAAACCACAGACGTTTAAATAAAAGATTATTTACTATTCGTTTTTACAGCTGAGACGTCACCTGCAGTGTCATCAGGTAACACTGATGTGTTAAAGTACGAGGTGTGAGGATCTCCACGTCTCTGTGTGCATTCAAAAACAACAAAGTGAGAGAAAGAGAGAGACGGATCTTATTTCATGTTGATATCTTTAGAGCGGGACATCCCGAGGAATGCCTTTTTCTATGTGTGTGTGAGGACAGACAGCTGAGAAACAAGTAATTAAGCAAAGTCCTGAAGTTTCATTTGTTTGCATTGAAGTGATGACAGCCTTTTCCTGAGGACTTACATACATCAGTGCTGACAGCAGGACTCGAAGCTTGAAGCTGTGACTACAGTAAGCACAGAGTCTGTCTGGACTAATCCAGGTTGGCATGGATCCACACATATCAACGTCCAATCAACACAACACGAGCTTCTGCAGACAGAAGCTCAATTGTTCTGTTACTGTACGGGGCTGAGCTGGTTATCCTTTTGGAAACGCTAAACGTCGAGTTTAAAGAAAATCCTATTGTCACAGCTCGGACAGAAACATTTCACTCCTGAACAATGAGTCATAGAAATGAAATGATCACATCTTTGCTCAGACGAGTTCTAGCCAGTTTTTTTTAACCAAAGACCTTTTGGTAGTCCAGTTGGTATCCAGAGATTATCCACTCCGCAGATTGTATTAGAGGGATTTGGTCCCTGTGCCAAGACTTCAATTGTGTTAATGAGGGCGCATGGAGCGGCAGCATGGACTCTACCTGAGCTCACCACATGGTGCATTTTGAAAGTGATCAACAGGATCTACCTGTTCCTTTCTGATCACATTTCTTCTCACCACTGCGACTACTCGTTTATTGGTGCCAACTCTACAAATGTCAGTTAGACTTACACTCTTGTGGGTCAGTGTATCAGCGTCGGTATCTGTAGTAACCACCTGCTTTCATACCACACACACACACACACACCTCTAGAGTCAGGTTGCATATCAGCAACACAACAATACTGCAACAGACACCTCAAATGCGTGTATACAACGCCCATATTGTCTACAGCAGTGTCCCAACACCGGCCTTACACACACGCTGGTCAAATGGAACTTACTACAAGGCTGTTTGAAACTTTTTAGTTTGACATAAAGGATATATCAAACATGATTCCATTTCGTTAGTGATCTCGTTTATCTGAAACATGCACCATGTCATTTTCTGCTCACATCAAAAGAACTAAAGTTGTAGTTTGGTGATTTTGTGAAGTAGTGTGGGATCATGGGAGTTGTTGTCTTTGCTGTTAAACATCTTCGCTGATGAAAATCTATCTGATGCGTAAAAAACGGTTTTATTCACGTTGCATTTAGCCATGTTCTCTTACTTTCCTCACTCTGTGACACTGTGGCAACTAGAGGCAAGCAAGGAAACACAACCTGAGTATTAATTCTTTGGTTTTGAATATTATTGGACAATGTAAGCTCACAAGTAAACAAAATACAGAACATACAACCAGCGTTTTTAGATGCTTTAATGTGAAAAACTGTCTGATATCCTTTATACTACAGTGACACAAACACTGTGTTTACCTACTTGAAAGCTTTCCAGTTACACTTGGTTCAAACTTTATAAGGTCTCTGTGTGTCTGTGTGCAGTTTTTGTGTACATGTGTTGATTTTGTCCTCATGCCGACTTTCTGTCCAGAACAACAGTATGGGATTTGGGTACTGTCAGCCAACCGGGTCACTAATGACCACATGGCCAATTAGTGCTAGAGCTAAACAACAAGCAGCCTCCTCCTCCTCCTCCTCCTCCTGCTCCTCCTGCTCCTCCACAGCCTGGAACACAGCAAGCATTCATCTGAATCACTGACGAGAAAAACTATGAGAAAAATCTGAGGGGCCTCCATGGCAGCAGGGAGATGATGTGCATCATGTGAGTGTGGACGCCATTTGTTTCACCCTGAAGAACCAGTCGCACATTTTTTTATCTTTCACTGGCCTCTGTGTGTTTGCTTTTTCAGGATTTCTGACTTTGGGTACAGCTCCTGGTTGTTTGTAGGCACGCCTACGGTGATTTGTCTAACCTACACAGGACAGTATGGATGTGTGTGTATGTGCCATGTGTGTGCATGAGGAGTGTGACAAATCCAAAAAGCAGAATTAACATCATTCGACAGGTATGGCGCCCCCGATTTAGCACACTCGTTGCCACGGTAATGTGATGCGTGAGTAGAAGAGTGTACACCTGAGTGTGTGTTTATTCGTGAAGTGTGAACGCAGGTTGACATTAACACCTAAGCAATGTAACTGTGAACACACACACACACTTCTCCACGGTCTGACTGAGACACCGACGCACTAACTCGCATCACAATCGTAAGTTCACTGACGTCTACACACACAGAGAGGAAAGAAAACGATGTAGCAATCTTGTGAGATGCAGCTTGTTTTCTCTGTTTCACATCTTAGTGGCATCTCACGGCATCATACTGATCACAACCCCTCTCACCTTATGTCTCCTTTCCTAGTGTAAAGGTGAAACTATGGTGGCCCTATCAAGAGCCAGAATTTAGCAACCGGGTAGCCCAGAATGGACTAACTGGGTTAACTTGGGTTTGGATAAAAATACAGTACAAGTACAAACCTCAAACATGAGAAGAACACAGCACCGACCTTCAAAGTAAAGACCTGCCGACATACTGAATAAACACAATGAAAGTCAGTCCTGTTCTTTAGGCAGCCTACAGGAAGAAACCTGAGCAGCTGTCACGCTCATCCATCATGTCTTACAACAGGCGCTCGGCTGCTTCCAGCGCTTAAAAAGCGCAGAGACGTTTGAATTCCTTCATAGTTCGGCAGCCAAAGAAAACCCCAAAGGGAAGTCCTTCACAAAAGAGTGCACACTGAATGCTCTTCAATGAGTGCTCAGAGTCTGTTTGAATGGTAGAGAATGTGTTTTTTTGCTTAAAATATAAACAGACAATGTGAATATTTTCAAAAAGCAGTGAGGCGGGGACATTAAGCAGGAATTAAAAGGGGCGATAAAGACAACAAACAGACAACACCGCAACATACTTTTAGAGTTTTAGTGTTTGGAACTGAAGACGACAAACGCTAAAAGCCGGTAAACTTGATTTATAAAGACATTTTTCAAACGCAGAGAGCTGAACCCATCACAGCCGGCTTACCTTGGGAAGGTATGCAGCATTTCGGATCCGGTCCACCATCTCCTGGCCCTCGGGATGCACAGCGGCCACATGGGACCACATCCTCTCCCAGGTGGTGCCCTCGATGGGGAAACCGGTCCTGTTAACGTAGAAAAGAACCCCTCCGTCCTTCTCCTCTTCCTCCCCGGGGGACCTTGAACTGTTGTTAGGGGGAGAGGCGGAGGAGTCCTCCTGGGTGCTGCAGCGAAGGAGGCAATGTGAGCTGGTGCTCTTGGACCGGCCGTGCCTGCTCAGCTTGGCCGGGGAGGTGCCGGTCCGGCTTGGGGAGTTGGGTCCCGTCATTGATGCCAGGAGGAGGAGGAGGAGGAGGAGGAAAAGTTCGGGGCAAGCAATCCTCCTCCGGCTACAAGAGCTTCTTCTTTGTCAGCGTTGGACAGTGCATGTTGATCTTAACAGGCTCACCTGACGGGATTAAATAAAAAACAACAACAATCAGACACATTTTGTGTCCTCAAAGTAGACAAACAACAAAACATGGAGTGTTTGAATAAGGTGTGGTGCACCTAAAGAAGGTCTGTGCCTTTCCTGTTTTGGAGCATGAAGCCTTGACAACAAGACAACAAATCAACCAAGACGGACCTCTGTCACAGAAAGCAGCAAAATGTATAGTTTGCTTTATAGTATATTTTTATTTTTTGTTGTCACTTGTCACTTTGTGTAATGCTGCTGCTGCACTATAATTTCCCAGCTTGGGATAAATAAAGTATATCTATCTATCTATCTATCTAAATCCTAAATGTCGAAAATGAATTATAGAACATCCGACTACCCCCCACAGATTTACATGTACATGTGTTTTTCTCTATTATCAGGTTGTAATTACTTTGTGTAGTGATAGTAGTTCATGTATTTTGTTTTGTCTTGTTGTATTTAAACGTGCTATAGAAATAAATTGACTTATGACTTAATATTATTCTCTGTGTGTCTATTTTCTGTTGTTTACAAGTGTGAAATTTGAACTGTAACACTTTACATCATGTTATATTTGCCATTTTAATGTGTTTTAATGAAACACTACATGGAGGTAATTAGCTGTAAACACATTAATGAGTTAAAAAAATATATATTACAGAGACTTCATATAAACAATTAAAGACATAACTTTGAATTTGTTTCTAACTCACCACATGTCGGTATCAGGCGGTTCTTCGTTCAAATATCCCGACCGTTATTAATCCAACGGTACCGTATCACCGCCGAGGCTCCGGTGTCAGATACTCGACGTGTCCCCCGGGGTAAAGGGGCTTTAAGACGGCATTTAAAAACACACACACACACCGAGACGAGGACGAGGTCTGTCCCATCCGGACCCGGGGCGTCGTGGTCCAGCTCCGGCAGGTGAAGTCTTGTTTTGGTTCGAGGCTTTGTAACTTCAGCTCGTAGCTGTCAAGCTAACGGCTGCCAACGACCGTTAGGATTTGAATACGCCAAAGTAAAAGCACGAAGTTTGTCAGTTTTTTTTTTGACATATGTACATATTTAGAGCAGAAATCGTTGCGGCATGCTCATCAGCTCATCGTCCTCATTTGTAAGATTAAATAATGTTTCGAAAACTTCCATCCAAAACGCTTGGTAGTCTCATCTGGGCTCTTTTATTTTGAAAATCTCATCCGGAAGTCCTTCTGTTGCGCTAGCCTAGCTGACACTAGCCGTCTCTCTTTCGTTGCCAGTCCGATAAAATGACCTCCTCCTCTGCGCATTCCTTCTCGGTGTCAGCTATCTCCGCGGAAAACGCGGCTCCACGCCGGTAGAGAGAGCTCCTTCAGCCCGTCACATGATGAAACCATCACGGATAAAAACGGTCCCCGCTAGCTGCCTCTGCGGTCCTCCCGTCCGCTGCAGCCACCGAGCATTGGCGGCCTCTCATTGGTCGAGCCAACAAAGAGGGGCGGGCTAAAGGGTACGCGCTACCATATTTGGAACTGACGGCCTTCTCTGATTGGTTGGTTTTGATAGACGAAGGCGTCAACAAGTGATAATAGGTGCTGCAACAAATGTGATATTTTTTTGTGCCCCTTGTTGCAACTGTTGATTTTGCACATTTTGCACATTTTGAGACACTTTACAAGGTGAATTCTCAAAATAGAATCACATTTTATTTAATTAAAGAGAATGCATTATATAAGTAGAATAAAATACAACTATTACAACAATAAAAGTCAATAAGCACATCTCCAAAATGCAAACAGAACATCTTTTTGATCTTATTTTTTAGCATTTCCTTCACAGACATTCAAAATGGCAAACCAAGGACTTTATTAGAAAGAAGAAAAAAAAAAAAAATATATAATATTATATATTATATATATATATAAATATATATATATATATATTATATATATATATATATATAAATGACAGCAACAATTAAAATAAAAAATGGTAAAAAAAAGTAACATTAAAATTAAAAAACAAAATATTTGTATAATTATATTATACATATATTATTTTATATTGTAATGTATTATCACCGCAAAGTATTAAAGGGAGGGAAAAAAGTCCATATAACACAACTACAGGTGAAACAACACCTTTAAAAAGTTCAAAATAAAATTGAACTACCAAACAATGGCACATACATAATGTTCCTGACAGCAAGTTCATTGAGTAAAATCTAACATATTATTATAGAAATCATCATATATCAGCATACATTGTGGTAGTAACTTAGCTTACACCTCCCCCTTCTGGACAAAAACCTTTTTACGACAACACAGGAGGGAAAGGTGAGCACTTGATGATGCTACAAACAAGGCTGCAAGAATCTATGATAAATAAATGTAATGATATTAAATGTGAATACACGTGGTTAAGTTTTGGTTAGTTGATGGTAGCATAGAGGTTGCTGGGATCGGCAGAGGCTCCAGCAGAAGAGGAGAAAGAAAGCTTTCACAGTGCTGTAGTCACTGCATCATCACCACCCCGGACCTATGAGACATAAGAGGCACAGCACAACACATGATTTAACACAGACCAGACAACATTACACTTCTCAATCATGAGAATTTTCAGGATTTAAAGGTGAAAGAGTTTATATAAATAATAACGTGTGTGTGTGTGTGTGTGTGTGTGTGTGTGTGTGTGTGTTTGTGTGTGTGTGTGGTTGCATTTCAGGCCTGTACACATAAAAACTTGACCAAAAAAAGCAATTCTCCCTGTGTCTCCTACAGTTATACTCGGAACACATCCAAACACTGGGGAGTCGAACGTTGTGCTGGGTGTAGTGTGTTATCAGTACAGTTTTCCATTTACATCAGTGGGTACTCAGCTGCAACTGAGTCGTAACTACCGCAAGTCATGATTTATTTATTGTCATGATTCATTTATTGTTCAGATTTCAGACTCACCGTGTTTTCATCCGCCTGTGTTTTCTTTGCTGAAAAGACAAGGGAGAGTCTGCTTTAGTTTCCACAGGTTGATCCAAATGTGTCGTTAGTTTCATCAGTGAAAGTTCTCACCTTTAGTTCTGATCCAAATGGTGACTGCCACAACGATTATTATGAGTGCTGCTAAACCCACAGACACGATGATGGACCTCCACCAACCTGGAAAGAGAACGACAACATCAAAATATGGTTTAGGGTTAGTGAGAGAGAGAGAGAGAAAGACAGAGAGAGAGAGAGAGAGTCAATACCATGTGTTGGAGCGTCGTCCTCTGCAGATGACGTTTTGTTTCCCCCATTTGATTTTGTTGAATATGAAATAAAACACAACACATGGTGATAACATACAAGTTGTTCAGCATCTGAAGAAGAGAAGTCATCTTAAAAGTTAAAGTCAGATTAAAGCAAACATACCTGATGACTGGAGGCTAAAAGAAGACAGCAGGGTTCGTCCACTCTCATCATCTGTCACTTTACACTTGGCTAACATGTGATCTGACTTTTGATCAAGATGAGAATTAAATATCATGAAGGATGCACAGTTAAACTCTATTGTGTCTGTGACAGGCTTATCATCATCATGCAGCCACTGCACTGTGTATCCACAACCTGCATATGTCAGCACAGCGCAGGTCAAGAGGACTTCATCATCGTTCTGATCTTTGGCAACTGGTGAAGAAAACAAGAGTAAAATTCACTTCATCACTATAATCATAATTATTGTGATGTTTCACAGTTTGAGTTGAAAACATGATGATGGAAATACTCACTGTGAACAACAGACAGATAAACATGAGAGTCTGGACCTTGTTGTTTTCCTGATTTGAGGCAGGTGTAACGACCAGCAACCCAGAATGTGACCTTCTTTATAACCAGAGAACAATTCTCTGTAACACTCAGTCTGTCTGATATATCTTCAACAAACACATGTTTCCTAATCTGTCCAAGAGTAACCAGATCTACTGCTGCATCCACCTCCTTCCATATGACTTTCCAGGTAGTTGTGTCACATTTGTTCTGATCTTTCGTCACATTTCCACACGGCAAAGTGACGTCATCTCCAACTCTGACAGTGAAGGTTTGGTTTTGTCCAGTTACTGCTGTTGAAGATGAGAGATAAATATAAAAGAGTGATAAGAATATAGATGTTTATGTTTACAGTCATGTGTGAGGAACTCTGGGGACGGATTGGTCTCACTTGGCTCACTGCGTAAAACACCAATCGAAAAATAGATTCCAGGTGGACACCAATTAGTGGAAGGTACCTATGAAGCGTCCTAGCCAATCAAAGGACTCTGGACCACAGAGATAGCATTTTTATTGCATGACAGGTGCAGACCCAAACTTCCATGCTTTGCAAAGTGGCATGCATGAGGAAAAAGAGGCAATGACGCTTTTGGACTTTTTGTATTAAAAACTGCACATGTATGTCAGGAACGGGTTTGAATCATTCAAAAACTCCTCAGTATTACTGTCTGAGTAAAAACAGACACAAATCTAATTTTATAATTTCCATGTAGATATTTTTCAAGAAGTTGAAACGGGTTCAAGTGACTCAGTCCCCAGAGGGTCACACCGTGTTCAAAACAATCAGCAAACGTGGCTTCTGTCTATCAGGGATTGTTCTTAATGTTTCTTTTAGTCATGTGTGTGTATTGTAAATCCTTACCTGTGAACTGAAGCAGCAGCACCACAGACAAAGACACTTTAATCCAGCTGAACTGAACCATCGTGATCCTCTCTTCTTGTTCTCTCACCCCGAACTGTCGAAGTTTATGATGGAGTGCTTCTTTAAGGAACATTCAGCATTTACTTCCCCTTTTGTGCACAGTGTCACTTCCTCATAATTCTTTTTTTTGTGTTTTGCATGTCATCTTTTTAAATCTCTAAATTTCATCTATCTAATCCTGGGTAGGAGCTCAAGGGGAGCCAGGGGGCGTAAAATGAGAATACTACTGATGCATGATTCATGCATATTCCTTCAGATTCATCACTAAGTCAGTTCTCTGTATACATGCTGTTCTTGCCATCACCATCGACGTGTGGCGGCGCCATACTATGGGCTTCACTTCCTTTAACTGACTGGGTTTGGTTGCCGAGGTCTGACACGTGACCGTCACATTTGAAGTCTTTAATGTAAAGAGAGATCATGGTGCTCCTCTGTGACTCCATCCCCTTGTAGAAAACCCGGCATCGCCCACCAGAATCTGATACCAGGGCTCAAGCTGCGCCATGGTGATGCTGTGACAAACAAGTGTGGTGACGTCTTAGTGGTCACAGCTTTGAACTACTTTCTGAGAAATGAAGGGGAAGTGTATTGACGTGTGTGGGTGTGTGTGTGTGTGTGTGTGGACAACAAAAGAAGAAGTCTTGAGGTTTTTCTCTGTACTGATCAGATAAGGCTCTTGTGAAGAAGCAGTCATGGCTTTGTTCACACATGGAGCTCTCTGGACTGGATGATTTCATCTACAGTGTCTTATTTGTGTGCAACTCTAAGATATATAGCACTATCAGAATCAACTAGGAGTAAATACATGGGGGTGTTAGGTGTTGTTGGAGTTGGAGGTGACACGCTGGTTGCTCTTTGTAGGTTTGTTGCTTCAGCTCAGAGAGAAGTGTTTCCGTGAGAATGTGGTCAACAACAACAACAGCAGCAGCACTCTTGAGGTTTTACTCTCCCACAATGAAATGCAAACCAGCTTAAACTGGACGCCCTCAATGCAATCATCTGTTGCATTGTTTATCTTTATGTAACAATGTTGTATGGTGCTCTGTTAAATGAACATCCATCCATCCATCCATCCATCCATCCATCCATCCATCCATCCATCCATACATCCATACATCCATCCATTTCCTTCAGCTTATCTAGGGACGGGCGTCCCAGATGTACCTGGGCTGCATACTCCCTCCAGCAAGTTCTGGATCGGCCCCCGGGGCCTCCTGCCACTTAGACGCGCAACAGAGAGTGACATGTTTTGGCGAGCATGTGGTTAACAAAAACAGAAGCGCTCTCGAGGTTTTACCCTCCCATCATGTCCAAATAAGCATCAGAATGAGTCGAGTGTCAACATAAAGGAGGCACACCACAAAGGAAAGGCACAAAAAACTTTGAATCTACTTTCACGGCGTTGTAGCTTGACCCCAGCTAACACCAAAAGCACATACGTGGGAGGGGGGTGCTGGATGTTGTTGGAGTTGGAGGTGAATGTATCCACCCACTAACCACTAAAACCACAGCACACTTCCTTTAGTACTTCATATGTAAAACGGTGACCTCATCGTGCACCGCTGGTTCTCTCTGTGCACAGGACACATTTTTGACATTTTAAGACGCATCATTTGCAACAGTAACTGATTAACAGACGTTAGTTAAACCCAATCTGAAGCATTTTTATAAAAGCTGGTCTGTGACAAACTAGTTCCTCTTTGTTTGTCCTAACAACTGACAGAGGAGTGTTTTGGTGAGGATGTGGTCAGCAACAACAGCAGCAGCGCTCTTGAGGTTTCACCGGCCCACGACGACCAAACGAGCATCAGAACGGCTCGAGGGCTCACTTTCTTTCACCTGATGTAAAGTGAATCGGGTCTTGAGCACTGACTCGTTCACAGAGAAAAAAACAACAACCTGACATCAGTGGAAAGAGTCACTATGAGGAAGTGGCACTTTATTAATAACAAGGAGAAGATAAACCCTCCCCCCTGCTGCTTTTGTTCATGCACAGTGTGTCACTCCAAACTGACTCGTCTTATGTGGAAGTGTGTCACACAGCTCTCCATCACTGAGTCTGCAGCAGGTGTAGGTTTATAAACCACACTGCAGCAAGTGCAGCTTCCCCTTCATTAGAGTCTATGCTTTAGAACCTGAGAAAACAATACACGCGTTTCAAAATATGATTTAGAAAAAGTGCGTCATCATTGTTGTTTGACTAGATTTCGTCGTGTTGTGCAACTACGGGGACTGTGGGAAAAACCAGATTAAGCATGGCAAATGAAAAGAAGAAACGTGAGCAAAGAAATGCAGGAGTGAAGTTTTATTGATGAACAGAGTCGTTTTTAAAATTCCAAGCAACTAAATATAATATTAACATTAAACAGAGGATACAAATATTAAGAAATATACATTTAAAAAAGCAACAAAAACTCAATAACAAGCACCAAATCATACATGACTGATACCTCTTTGAATAACTCTTTGAAGAGATACCACCAGGTCACTGAGCTCCTCCGGTTCCTGGTCACACAGGAAAACTTCCCTCACTGAGCTCAATAAAGTGCCTGACAGCAATTTTACAAAGATATATATATATAAATATATATATCTATATATCATATATATATCTATATATATATATATATATATTATTATATCATATATATATATATATATATATATATATATATATATATGTTTCATTTATTTACAAACCAGCCGTATGAACGTCAAGTTCGGACTTTTTCACATGTGCTACTACTTGACCTACTACACCCCAGGTCCAATCCCGAACAAAACACATGGTCCCATGTTCATGTAAGAACAGAAATCTAAAGCTACGATATAAGAATGATAAAAAGAAAAACAGTAACGAGGTGCAGCCGAGCTGACCTGAGCTGTAACTACACTGCGGCCCCGTTTGTCTTTGGATGGTTGACGGTGGCGTAGAGATCAGCAGAGGCTCCAGCAGAAGAAGAGGAGGGTTTGACGGTGGCGTAGGTCACTGCATCATCACCATCTCCACAGACCTTTCAAATAAAAGAGGAACAACATGACACATCAACTGTACAACAGGACAGTGCAGGACGTGATTCGACATCTATTATTTTAACATTTTAAATCTGTTTATCATGAAGAAAGAGGAAGATTAATGCAGTGACGGCACATAGTCTGGAGATAATCTGAGTTTTTACTACAAACATTGATTGTTGATCTTCCGCCTACAAGCCGAGACAATAAAGTTATGAATTTATGTTGCAACTTTGCTCTCTTGCATGAACGTTTGGCAGGGCGTTTGTAACAGAGCATTTGTTGCAACAGTTGTTGCATCTTATTTAAAAAGTGGATGTGTGGACAACATGGGTGTGTCAGCATGCTGCATTTAGCTCAGAAACAACAACCTAACATGATGGCAGACTCTTGTTTTTGCACTACCAACCAATCAGACAGCTTACCCGGGCTTCACTGTCGGTCTGCCTGATGAAGCTGATGGAGGCGTAGGGAACACCATCTTCAGGATCGGTCTACACAGAGAGGACAACGCCCAGCGAAGGCCGCTCAGTCGAGGGTGTGCACTGTAGATATGTTGCATAACTTAAGTTTTACTGGGTGTGGTGTGATCTCACCGTGTCCTCGCTGGTCTGTGGAGCAGACAGAGTCTCTGCAGGGTTCAAGCTCTGTTCCTGGAAAAACAGGCAAGTTACAGTCATTCAAATCATTGATCATTTAAACCACACACAGCTTCATGTTGTTGTTGTTTTTTTTCCACAAATAATCCTCTGAAGATAAATTCTAAATTCCCAGATCTGAAGAGATCAAAAAAGGTCATTTTGTTGGAATCACTTTGGTCACCGTGAAGAACTGTTTGATTATTAAAGTTTAAACTCACCGTGTTTCCGTCCGTCTGTGTTTCCCTCCCTGGAAAGACAAAATAAAGTTGACATAAGTTTCCACGGTGACATTAAACGTCCTGTTTGTAACAGTTTAATCTGCGTACGCTCTCACCTTTAGATTTCTTCCATATCATGACCGCCACAATGACGATTAGGAGTGCTGCCGAACCCACAGACACAATGATGATCCACAAGTTACCTGGAAGGAGAACAAAAACATTAAGGATATTAATCATGTTTAAAATCAAATGCAACATATATTACAAGTAAAATCAGTTTCTGTTCATACAAATCTGCATCTAGCTGTGTCTTACTTCGTTTGTTAGTATCTCTAAGCAATCTATTCACATAAATGATGAACATGCATATTGTGGTTTGAGGAAATTCATCATTTAAAAAATCTGTGTTTTCTTCACTTATTTTTCTATCCCAAATTTAATTTAATCCTACAGAGCCCTGAGTGACCATAGAGACAGAGAGAGAGAGAGAAACCACATTTTCCCACAATATCAACCTCTTGAAATACCATGTGTTGGAGCGTCGTCCTCTGCAGATGACGTTTTGTTTCCCCCATTTGCTTTTGTTGAATATGAAATAAAACACAACACATGGTGATAACATACAAGTTGTTCAGCATCTGAAGAAGAGAAGTCATCTTAAAAGTTAAAGTCAGATTAAAGCAAACATACCTGATGACTGGAGGCTAAAAGAAGACAGCAGGGTTCGTCCACTCTCATCATCTGTCACTTTACACTTGAGCAACACGTTATCTGACTTTTGATGATGATGAAAACTAAATGTCATGATGTCTGCACAGTCAGACTTTACTGTGTCTGTGACAGGCTTATCATCATCATACAGCCACTGCACTGTGTATCCACAACCTGCATATGTCAGCACATCGCAGGACAAGTAGACAGATTCATCAGTCTGATCTTTGTCAACTGTTGAAGAAAACAAGAGTGAAATTCACTTCATCACTATAATCATAATTATTGTGATGTTTCACAGTTTGAGTTGAAAACATGATGATGGAAATACTCACTTTTAACAACAGTCAGATAAACATGAGAGTCTGGATCTTGTTGTTTTCCTGATTTGAGGCAGGTGTAACGACCAACATCGTCGACTGTGACCTTCTTTATAACCAGAGAACAATTCTCTGTAACACTCAGTCTGTCTGATTTAGCTTCACGTTTACTAATCTGTCCAAGAGTAACCAGCTGTACTGCTGCATCCCTCTCCTTCCATCTTGAGGTCCAGGTAGTTGTGTCACATTTGTTCTGATCTTTCATCACATTTCCACACGGCAAAGTGACGTCATCTCCAACTCTGACAATGGGGCGTTGGTTTTGTCCAGTTACTGCTGTTGAAGATGAGAGATAAATATAAAAGAGTGATAAGAATATAGATGTTTATGTTTACAGTCATGTGTGAGGAACTCTGGGCACAGATTGGTCTAAAATGTTGTAAATATCTCTAGTTTATGATGAAGAGATTCAGGTTTTCACACTGATCACGCTGAAAACGACGATGATGTGTGCGGTGTGTGTCTGACACTTCATTGTCGTTCTATTTCAGGATGCTGCCAATCATGGACAAACTAAAGAGCGGCTTCAGCAACAGACTCATTCAACCCCGCTGCTCTAAGGAATGATTCAGGAAATCGTTCCTCCCAACTCCCGATGTTACAACTCATCGGACTCTGTCAGAGCCACTGTCACAGAAGTGCACTAAATCTGCACTCTGCACCTCAACACTCCAAATACTGGAACATATACTTCATATCATATGTGGTATGTGTTAATATAAACCTTATTGATACATGATGATGACACATTTCTATGTGTATCTCTATATTATTATTATTATTATTATATACTGTTATTAACACTACCATCATATCATCAGTGCTATTACCATCATCTTGCACCTTACCGACCTATTTATCTTGTTATTGTATTTAAATATACCCGACTGCTATGACATCAGATCACCTTTCTCTATAAAGCATGAAGTCATTAACTATTAGAAGTGTTTAGAGGCACGTTTTGCACATCCACATATTCTCACATGTTGAAGTAATGAGCTACCAACCAAGGCCCGAGCTATGAAATCAACCTTAACTCAGCATCAGTTTCTCCACCATGATATAAAAGCTAAGTTGGACTGATGGAGTAAAATGAGCAGTCACACATGGTGATAACATACAAGTTGCTCAGCATCTGAAGAAGAGAAGTCATCTTAAAAGTTAAAGTCAGATTAAAGCAAACATACCTGATGACTGGAGGCTAAAAGAAGACAGCAGGGTTCGTCCACTCTCATCATCTGTCACTTTACACTTGAGCAACACGTTATCTGACTTTTTAAATGTCATGATGGCTGAACAGCCAAACTGTGATGTCTCTGTGACAGGCTTATCATCATCATGCAGCCACTGCACTGTGTATCCACAACCTGCATATGTCACCACAGCGCAGGTCAAGACGACAGAATCATTTGCCTGTTGTTTTTCAACTGGTGAAGAAAACAAGAGTAAAATTCACTTCATCACTATAATCATAATTATTGTGATGTTTCACAGTTTGAGCTGAAAACATGATGATGGAAATACTCACTGTGAACAACAGACAGATAAACATGAGAGTCTGGACCTTGTTGTTCTCCTGATTTGAGGCAGGTGTAACGACCAACATCCCCGACTGTGACCTTCTTTATAACCAGAGAACAATTCTCTGTAACACTCAGTCTGCCTGATATATCTTCGATAATCGAATATTTCCTAATCTGCCCAAGATGAACCAGCTCTACTGCTGCATCCACCTCCTTCCATATGACTTTCCAGGTAGTTGTGTCACATTTGTTCTGATCTTTCGTCACATTTCCACACGGCAAAGTGACGTCATCTCCAACTCTGACAGTGAAGGGTTGGTTTTGTCCAGTTACTGCTGTTGAAGATGAGAGATAAATATAAAAGAGCGATAAGAATATATATATATATATATATTATATATATATATAGATATATAAATATATATATATTATATATATAATTATATATAATATATATATATCTATATACAATGTATAGATATACACACACACTATATATATTTATATATATATATAAAATATAGTTTATGTTTACAGTATTGTGTGATGAACTTTGTCTGACACACAAACAAAAAAAAAAGATGCGGGGTGGACACCAATGCGCAGTCGACAAATAGAAAAATGTTACTAGGCAGAATAGTTTCTTTTTCGTCCAATCAGTGGAAGGTACCTATGGAGCCAATCAAAGGACTCTGTCGTGAAAAGAGGCAATGACACTGCACGTGTATGTTTGAATCAGGGTTTGAATCATTCAGAAACTCAGAAAGACAGACACAAATCTAATTTTCTAATTCTATTGTAGATTTTTTCCCCTCGTACTTCCTTTATAAGCACATCACATGCATTATGATAGCCTAGGTTCTTCTGAATTCATAGACACCAAACACACATTGTTCCATATACATTACATATTGTTTATAAGTCCAAATGTTAAAGAAGTGAAAACGGGTTCAAGTGACTCAGTCCCCAGAGGGTCACACCGTGTTCAAAACAAACAGCAAACGTGGCTTCTGTCTATCAGGGATTGTTCTTAATGTTTCTTTTAGTCATGTGTGTGTATTGTAAATCCTTACCTGTGAACTGAAGCAGCAGCACCACAGACAAAGACACTTTAATCCAGCTGAACTGAACCATCGTGATCCTCTCGGTGTGTCCGACTGTGGACTGAGTGCGTCTTTAAGACAGATTGAGCATTTACTTCCCCTTATGAGTACAGTGTCACTTCCTCAAAGTGGCTTCTTTTTTCTTTTTTTTCATTCTTTCTGTTGTTGAATATTCCACCTCTTTGAATTTCAGCCAATCAGAGGGTCAGGTGTGTTTCAGCGTGGAGAAAAGGGATGTGACATCACTGATGTGTTTTTAGCCCCCGTCCTTCAGCCAGAGCTCAACAGGAGTAACGTCTCTACTAACTGGTACCCAGCTCTGCCTCCACCGCCTGCTGGGTAATCCAAAAATAAAGCGTGGGTGGAGCTAAGGCGGGCTAAATGAAGCCTGGGTGCTCAAACAAGCCAATCGTAAGGGCACACACTTGTCAATCAAAGCAGCCACACTATTATTCGTGCATAACTTTAAGCTTTAATGTATTTTAAATGGTGTGTTTCTGTAGCCGGCTGTTGTTTTGACACCGGCGGTTTGAGGAACTACTTTTTAGTTTGTCACTTCACGTCAAACTCAGCGGTTGCTGTGACAGCTTCTCACCAAACAGAAGGCTCCTTGTGGTGATCTTAGAGTTAGTTCCTCATTGCAATAAGTAAGCGTGTTTTCTGAAAACTGAAGAGGAAGTGTTTTTGGTGCCAGCGTGAGAACAACTGCTGCTTTTAAACCTTTAATGACCAGCCAACACACACAGTCAAAGCTTTCTCAACAACATGGCGGATTCATGTGGAAAACTCATGTCATCCTTGGAGGTTTTGGGGTCAATCTCTGTGGCCTGCCTGATGCAATGACAATAATTTAACTAGCCTCTACTCAGCATTGTATCTTTGCTGCTTTACCACTGTTCTTACTATCCAAAGCAACTTACAAAAAAGGGAAACAAGTCAGTCGGTGCAGCAATAAGAGCTGTGACAGCTGTAGACGGGGATAGATTCAGCATGTCCAATTGTTGGCGGTGTTGGAGAGGAGGTGCTCTCTGAAGAGCTGGAGGTCTTAGTGAAGGACGCCCTGATCTGGTAGGAACTGGTAGGACGTTCCACCAACGGGGAACAACAGAGGAGAAGAGTCTAGATCGCCCTGAGGCATCGTTCACTGGAGGAACAGTCGTGAGGTAACATGTAGGTAGCCAGTGGAGCTCGATGAACAGTAGTGCAGATTATAGATTGATAAACTAATCAATAAAATGTTCTCCTTTTTCTCTTGTACGGACGCTGCAGCAGAGCTAAGCTACTGAAAAGCTATTTGAGACGTCACACTAAAGAGAAATGTGGTTCAACTGATTTCTCCTCCAACATTTGACCTCAAGACAAGACGACAGTTATACGAAACACACTGTATGACTGACTCCTGAGCAATTTTCTATTTACATTAAAAAAGAAGCTTGGATCACACTGAAATACAATATAATATAATATATTACAGTAGAATAAAAGAAAAAAAAAAAAAAAAAAAAAAAAAAAAAAAAAAAAAAAAAAAAAAAAAAAAAAAAAAAAAAAAAAAAAAAAAAAAAAAAAAAAAAATAATTTAATATATTATATAATAATTATATATATACTATACTGTAGTATAGATATATATATAGATATATATATATATATATATATATATATATATATATATATATATATATATATATATAGATATATATAAAAATATATATATATAATTATATACTAGTAATATAATATACTATAGTTAAAGGTTTTCCAAATCATCACTGCAGAGTGAGCTCAGACACTCAGGTTGTGATGTCGCTGTCCGTGGTGCTGAAGTGGATGACAACTTCATTTTGAATCACTCCACTTATTCTCATAGGTAAAAAGTAAAACCTGACCTGGTGCAGCTGCTGTAGGTAACGTTACCTTTACAGCAGAAGAAAGAAAGTGAATTATAATCCTTTTTGGATTCTGAATATCAACACAAAACAGACGTTTAAAAGATGATACACTTTAACGTAACTTATTCACCATTTAGCACAATTACGCAAAATATGTCGTTTATTATTCTTATTTATTTTTTAACCAAGCACAGCAAACAGACACGTGAATGTGGGCGAGTTAACCCATCACACAGTCTCTCCGTAGGAATCAACACATTAGACATAAATGTTCAAAATATTACAGCTGATGACATTAAAATACTAATAAAAAAAAAAAGGAATGTAACATAATCCAACAGAAATATATTACTCATTGAGCATGGACTGGTTGCACAGCAGACATTTTTGTGCTTTAACGATGGCTGCATTCCACTTAGCAGAGGTCCTGCTGCTGTTCATGCTGGCTCACTGTCTACTGCTGTAACAAGTCAAAAAGTCTGATGTGCAACCAGTCCAGACATCATCACGCAAAATGTGTCATATATTATTTATGTTTTACTTAAGCACAGCGACCACACACATATGAAAGATATATTATGTACTATTTACACACAAGTTACCCCTCCCCCATTCTAGGCAAAAATGATTTGTACAGCAACACATCCTGTAAATCTGCATTAAAACAAACTAAAAAATAGTCGCAGGTTAATTATTTTTAAATTAGATCAAGCGTCACTAACACAGTAAAGTGTAATAAAATGATCTGTCTATAATAAATGACTTGTAAAGCTTTAAAACTAACAAAAAACAAGGGTATACTTGAATAGCTATACTTTTTAAAGTTATTCCTCTCATGTCACATTTGGATACACAGCTTTAAGAGCAGATTAAGCCACATGTTTGGTGTGACGTTGCATTAAGTGCATTTTTAGGAGACTATCTCCTAAAATCAATGACAGCTTCTCTACAAGACATTTATATATATATATATATTTATATTTAAGTGACAAAGCGGAAGGATGACGTCACGTGGCGTGGCTGTACAGCCGCTGTTTGTTTCCGTTTTTTTCTTTTAAAAGCATGACTAACTATGACGACAGAGCTTCCGTAATCTTAACAAAGTGCTTATTTTAACCTAGAGCTCACAGTTATGGCTGGCTCAGGTCATCCCTTAGTTCTGCGGCTATAGGACTAGACTGCCTGAAGTTTCTGCCAAGTGCTTGCCCATGGTGGAATTGTTGGGTCACTGCACGGTCTACACCTGCTCTGTATGGAAAGTGTCATGAGATAACTTTTGTTATGATTTGGGGCGATATAAATCAAGTAGAATCGAACTGAACCCAAACCAGGATCTTTGTGTGATCTTCACAATTATTGCTATCACCCAGATAAAAGGCAGCTGCCATTGTTTATTCCCTGAAGTTTGCTCCAAGCACCTCCTACCTGATGACACCACGCAGGCCGTGAAAGGTTCAAGATCGCTGATGCTGGTTATGATGTTCGTTATGTTTTAGGTTGACAGGTGCAGATCTCAACATTATATCCAATATATCCAAAGCTGGGCGAGTAGTCCTCTGTTTTCTTATTTGCGTGGTTTGTTGATCTTGGCGTAGATGTTGTTGGGGTCAGCGGTGTCGGCTGCAGCAGGAGAGGAAGAAGCTCTCACAGTGCTGTAGGTCACCGTGTCGTCTTCGTCATCGTCACTTCTAACCTGCACCTGAGAATATGTAGAAAATTATACACACATCATCGGTTTTTACCTGAAATACAATCACAGACATGCACATGTGAAGAGATCGGGGAGTGAACGGCAGCCACACATCGCAGCCTCGCTCAGTGCCAGCTACCAGTCCACCCTCCACGCTTTCATCCACGCTGGACTTGAACCGGCCACCCTCCAGTTACCCAGCCACATCCCTACTGACAGAGCTACTGCCACTCTCATCCTCTGTAGGCAGGTAACAAACAAACTAAATCTTACTTCTGACTTTCTGTGAGCAACACATGGCATACCTAAGTACAGGAAAGGAGGAGTTTGACCGACGGTTGCTCAACTTAAACTGGAGCACATAAAAGTGCATTAAGCTCATTTACACCTCCAGCAGTGACGGAGCAACATAAGCACTGGATTTGTGATTCATGCTGGAATATTCACTCTCTTTTAGCTCCACTTTTTTGGTGTCTGACTGTGTCTATCTGCTGTCTGGTGCTGAGCGGGAAGTGTATGGGAAGTTTTTAAAGCCTTTTCTCGTAAAGCGGTGAGACACACAGCTCCACGATCAGCTTAATTTCTGAGGGGGGCGCCGCAGATTCAGGTGATAATTACAGATTCATCACTACGAGTGACACCTTTCGTTAACACGTTAACATTTAACATGTTATTTTAAAAATACAGTTCATAGTGGATTCAAAGCTTTCATTGTAGTGTGCTTCTTTCTTACCCGGGTTTTACTGCTGGCCTTCTTGGTGTAGCTGATGGAGGCGTAGGCAACACCATCGTCCTACACAGGGAAGACATAATGACTGCTCAATAATGACTTACTGTAAGTATGTTCTTTTTTTGTACCCTTCACACTCATTACTTCCTATTTCACACTTTATATATCCGTCGGCGGCATCTCCTTCTTCCTCTTTTTTCTCTCTTGCAGCAGAACACAGACACCGAATAGCTGTTGTGCGTCTCATACAATCATAGTTTAACTACAGATAAAAGTGAGTGTGACGATATTCTGGGTGTAGTTTGTGATCTCACCGTGTGCTGAGTGATTTCAGGGCCAGACTCGGTCACCACGGGGTTTAAGCTCTGTCCCTGGAGAAACACAGTTGGCATTGCATCACTGTGATCACCTCCTGACCCAGCTCGTTACCTTTCATCCAACTCTCTGTGACTCTGTCTAAGTGGTCAAAGTGGTTGTACTATTCCTTTAACCGATAATCTTCCACTTCCACTCAAAAACTTCGGCACATCTCTGTCTGCGGGCTACAGATTCATATCAACCAACATTTGATTATCCGGCTTTAAACTCACCGTGTTTTCATCCATCCGCGTTTTTTTGCCTTGAAAAGACAAAAGAGAGAGTCAGCGCTCGTTCCATGACAAACGTTCCACCTGTGGGTGTCCTTACCTTTAGTTCTCTTGCATAAGAAGAGCGTCACAGCGATTATTAAGAGTGCAGCCAAACCCACAGCCACAACGATGAACCACCAAACTGCAGAACGAACGAAAATATTAAAAACACTTAAGATGGAGCTTTTTCTGTCCTGCTAAAATCCTTTGAAAGAGAATGATCTGTTCTAACAAATGTTGGTCTGACATTTAAAACACTGAAAGACAAAAAAATCCTCTAAAGAGATCCAAAGAGGTACCTTCTATTTCACGCCCTGGTGACTTCGTCACATTCCTCTCAGTTGTTGTTGATGTCCGTCCTGCTGTTGCCGTTGTTGTTGTTGTTGCTGAACAAATGAAATAAAAAAAACTCATGATCATGATTTACCATCTTCATCTTTAAATATATCAAATACACACGTGTACTTTGTGATTACACACATTACTGTAAGGTGATTATAAACAGCTCATCATGAGCTCACCTGGTTTCTCACCTGAGGTCTGACGGCTGAAGGGAAACTGCTGCTCTTGTCCATTGGAAAGATCAGTCACTTCACAGTTAAGTGACTTGTACTTCTTTGACTCCTGCTTCTTATAGGTCAAATTAACTGAGCAAATACGCCGTGATGTCTCCTTGTCTTTAACTTTACCCTCATACAGCCACTCCACTCTGTGATTACACCATTCATGTTCCGACACAGAGCAGGACAACGTCACCTGATCATTGTTCTCGTGTTCAGTCACTGGTGAAGAAAGTAAAATTCACTTCATCACTATAATCATAATTATTGGGATGTTTCACAGTTTGAGCTGAAAACGTGATGATGGAAATACTCACTGGTAACAACAGACAGATCAACCCGACTGTCTCCATGTCCTGAGTCATACTGTCTGCAGGTGTAACGACCAACATCTTCATGTGTGACCTTCTTTATAACCAGAGAACAGTTCTGTGTAACACTCAGTCTGTCTGATTTAGATTTGGCTCTTTCAGAAATCTGCCCACGTTTAATCAGCTCTACTGCTGCTCTCTGTCTTGGATCATCGATGAGCCAGTCAGTACGTTTACATTTGTCCTGATAACCAATCACATTTTCACAAGTCAAAGTGACTTCATCTCCAACTCTGACAAGAACACGGAGAATAGATTGTCCAGTCACTGCTGCTGAAAAGACGAGAAAGGAAAAATAAGCTGTAATATGAATATAGTTTTTCTGCTGATAGTTAATGTGTCAGTCAGGTCTCAGACACAGCTTTTGTTTGCAGCCGTAGCTGTCTTAGTTACATAACGTTACTGTATGTGCTAATGCAGTGTTAGTAATATCACTGTGTATGTTAGGAGCATCCTTACCTGCAAACAGCAGCACTGGCATCAGAAACAAAGACGTTTTAATCCACCCGACTTCAACCATCGCGTCTCTCTGTCCGCTCTCAGCTCGTGTCTGTCACAAACTGAAGTCGTTTCAGAGAATCTACTTCCTATGATGAGTGATTTGTTACTTCCTCAAAGTAACTGTCAACTTTCTTCCCTCTTGTTCGCTGCTGTAGGCGGAGCATGCCACCTTTTCATTTCCTTGAATTTGTACATTTTGAACACTCTCGTCCACAGTGATTCCCAGTGAGTGCAAAAGTAGACGAGGAGTAAGAGCAGAGGGGATTTTATCTAAAACTCCAGCAGCACAGGAGGCAACTGTGGCTACTACAAAACCAAAAAAACACAACCACAACACACTTCCCTCCCACTGTGGTGTTTCAGCCCTTAAGTTTTTTTTCTGTTTATAATCGTGACGTCTTCATAGAGATGGTTCTCTCATTTCCTGCACACAGGAAAAGTTCTGCAATCTGTCACTAGAGAGAAAAACAACTCACAGTTTGCAGTGCACATATCTGCTGCAAACATGCAGATTGCACAGCAGCAGCATGTCTTCCATCCATGATATATCCTGCATAATTATATTCATGCATAATTATTATATATGCATGAGTTAGTTAGGTCATCAGAGGTTAAAGATACATGCTAAATTGAAATACTGTGAGTCAGTTTGTTCCCCCCTTGCAGTTTGCATTCAGCCTGACCTGAAAAGCTCCGTGCTCCGAGTCTTCAATCTGACAAGTGTGAGAGTCTGAGGAGGAGGATGTGGGAGGAGACACCTGCTCAGTATTTTGAAATTTTGACTGCAGTACCCATTTTTAACCACTGATGTCAGTGTTGCACATGAAGTTACATGTTGTTTATTTAAGAATATGAATGTTTTCTTTATAAATGCTTGGATTCTTAATATTTCTTATATATTTTCTCTCTTTTCTGTCTTCAATCTGGCAACCTGCTTGAGCTTTGAGTCTTAGGAGGAGGATGTGGGAGGAGACACCTGCCCAGTATTTAGAATTTAAACTGCAGTACCCGTTTCTAACCAGTGATGCCAGTGTTGCACATAAGGTTACATGTTCCTTTAAGAGGGTGACTGGTATCCTTATTGTAAATGAAAAACTGAAACTGTCACCGGATGACGTATTCCTTTCCACGAAACTTCTTAAGAACTTACAGCTATGTTCCTTTAAAGTTACATTTCTAAAAATACGGCGGAAGCGGTGGTTCAGTGTGTTGTAAGAAGACATGAGCAGCTGGTTGTGTTCTCAGACACAGACTACATACACAGTGGTAGGTGGTGTACATGTTTTTGGGTGGATAAATAATAGTCTGACATTGTCACTGTGTGTAACACAGGGAGTTTATTCTTTAATTCATTAATGGAGAGTATATTCACCTCTTCATGCATCACTAAACCATTGATCATCACCACTACAAACCACAAAACTTGAGTAGTATGTCTACTACTTAAGTAGGTTTTCCTGTTCTGGTGGTTCTGGTTCTGGAGATCATTTCCCACAGTTTTACCATGATAGCAAGCCGGGCCGATGAAGTATTCATAAAAATATTCCCATCAGAGCAATACCAGATTACACTACAACGCCATGTCCAGGCGAGAGAGAAGCAGCAGAACAATTTAAAGTATTTTTATTGGAAAACTGCATGATAACATTTGTAAATATGGAACATTCTAAAAAAATAAAAACACACGCTGTGTTTTCCAGTTGATTTGCATCTCGTGTTTTTACTTCATTTCGTGCCTCTTGCATTACTTTCCTCGCCTAGACTGAGCTTTTCTCGATATCTTCATGCTGAAATCCACATTTTGAAACTGTATATTTAAAATCTAGAACTTTCCATTAGATGCTCCTGAGAGATTTTTGGGGGGATCTTTGTCACCTGATTAAATAATCAAAACAAAGAGTTAATATGAGCAGCTGGTAAAATAACCAAAGTGAGAATACACATTGATCGCTGCAGGTAGAAATTAAGTTTTGAAATTGCATGTGTCGTAACAAATTAAAACATGACGATTGGCACTTGGAAAGCACCTAAAGCACCATTTGTTGACATAAGGAAGACTGTTGATCTAGGAGTGGCCTGGAGGTTAAACTGCTCTTTTATACTGCACGGGTTGATTGGACGATGATGATGATGAGAAGCAGGTGAGAGGTTCAGGTTTAGTTCAGTAATTACTTGTCAAAATATTCAATGAATATTCCCTGAGTCAGGAGTCACAGGACACCTTGGACGAGAGACAAACAGAACAGGGACCCCCACATGTAATTCATTTTTTTAAATGTGTCACAGTTTAAGCCTGGCCTATAATAACTTTCATATTTACTTTATTCACCTGCATTGGTTTATTATTATTATTATTGTTATGTGTTTATGTTTAGAAAAGTTCATGCATTCTTCTTCCGTCTTGAACACCTTTTCATCATCGCACAGTCATGAAACTTGGCACACACGTCCACCCTGACGACCTCGTACATATGTGAAGGGTATCGTGTATGGGTGGAGCAAAATGGCTCTATAGCGCCCCCTAAAAATTTAAAAAAAAAACCCTGCCATTGAGGATACTTTTGCGTAGACGGACGAAATTCGCTACACGCCTCCGTCATGCCCAGACGCACAAAAAAGCCTCTGGACGCCATGGTGTCATATGTACAGGAAGTCGGACATTTTGGGTGGAAGATGCAATTTGGCGGCATTTTGACGGACGGGTGTGTGATGCGCGTGGGACAGCATCCAGCGTCTACCCCCACGTGCACACATGCGAGGGCCCGTACATCACTGCTTGCAGCTTTAATTTATATCATTTATATTGTGGTTGTTGTTGTTAATGTTGCTTATATTTTCTACATTTAGCTTCAAGATGTCAGGTACCTCACTGATATGATATGATGATGCCCTCTGCAGAGGTGGAAGGAGTAGCTGTTGGATCTCGAGCTCGAGGCCTCGTTACTGTGACAAATTGAACCATTCTGCTTCACTTATTATCAAACTAGTAGCTATCATTGTTTATTATTTACTTTATTAGCAAAGTTATTGATCCGCGTTAAACTCACAACAAAGAACGAACTGCTGTGTTTCAGCCAACACCTGATCTCAGCTGGTCACGTTATGTTAGACTGCATCATTAGAATAATTAATTTTACAAATCGTTTTTGCCAAACGAAGCCTGTTAATGCATATTTATACTTGTCATTTTTCTCATTTCAACATTATTGCGGTGAAAATTGTCAATTATTATGACAAAAATTGGTGGACCCCCCTGCAGTGCCTCTGCACACACCCTAGGGGTCACAGATCCGCAGATGAAGACACCTACTCTAAGACTAGTCCGTGCCTTAGCTCACTGATTTACAGAAGAAGTAGATATGACAGAGTAACCTATGTGCTGTGCATATTCTACACTTTAAGACACTCCTCTTTGACTCTGTGAGGGTACTCACAGTCCCTCCAGAGAGAAGCTTATTTGGTCTGTTATGCCCCAGTCTAGGGGTCTAGAGCATAACAAGAAATAGGTGCCTCAATCTTCCCCGAGTCCCAAGTAGCCACTTACACAGGTTTTTTATGCACAAACGAAAAAAGGTTTATTTACAAAAGTCAACTTCTCAAAAAACTATAACTAAGGTATCAACTTCAGGGTGGACCCAGGCCAAAACAACAACAACCAAAACAAACTATCTTGAAAATAAATCACTTTGCTCAGAAAATCAAAATCACAATAAACTTACCTCCCTAAACTAACAAAAACAGGAGAAAACACGATCAAACAAAATGGCATTTTATCTTTGGGGCTTTCAGGCACAGCCAATCACAAGCCAGGACCGGGAAATTACTGCACCAATCGCCTCCTGGGGATGGCACATCCTATTTGCATATGAAATAGCAGACACAAGCACAGGGCACACAAAGAAACATACACAGACTACAAACAAACATGACCACAGTCTTAACAGGTCTTATCAACTAAGGACACGTCTTTTTAAAGCCATGGGGATCTTTGAGCTTTTCCTCCAGTCCTCCAGTTATGTCCTTCTGCTAGGGGCTTTAGTGGTCCTGCTACTCACCTACTTCATATCCTGCTTCAACTTTAACTCCCAGGAAAACAGGAAAGAGCCTCCAGGACCAAAGCCACTTCCTCTACTTGGTAACCTGCTGGACCTGAAGAAACCCCTCAGCGCATTAACTGAGGTGAGGCAGTTTGTATTCAGTAGTTGTTTCTGCTTCTCAGGTAGTTCTATCACCTTTCTTCTTTCTTTTGTGTCATAGAATTTTTAAGGAGGGACCCTTGAATAAGACAGACTGGATTCAAAGTATCAAAATAAAGTTGAATTTATTATTCTTGTACAAGAAGGAGCGTTTAACAACACACAAAAGGGGTTACAGAGAAAAGGCTCCTCGAGGAGCTCTAACAGTTGGTTCTTATACATTTTTTTAAATGGGCTGTCTCAGACACCTCCCTCACTGATGAGTCTGCTCAGCAATGAACATTATGTATCAAAATGACACCTATCGGGCCTGTTTCTCACGTCCTGGTCTCTCCTGTCCTTGAACTACTGATATCTCTCCCTGCCATCCTCAGCAAAACACAGGAAACACACATTATATGATCAAAACATCTGAACCTCATGACTTTGTTCTTAGCTTTCAAAGAAATATGGATCAGTGTTCACCATCTATTTGGGACCTAAGAAGGTGGTGGTCCTGGCAGGATACAAGACGGTGAAGGAGGCACTTGTCAATCATGCTGATGGGTTTGGAGGCAGAGATGTTTTGCCAATTATGCATGAATTTAATCAGGGGCATGGTAAGAAAAAAACCCCAACACTTTCTTAATTTGTGTTCTGTTCACTCACAGCCTGCGACCCTCGGTTACATATTAACACTTTCACACTCTGTCAACTCAGGTATTACATGGTCCAATGGTGATTCGTGGAAAGAGATAAGACGCTTTGTTTTGACGAACCTGAGAGACTTTGGAATGGGCAAGAAGGCATGCGAGGACAAAATCATTGAGGAATGTGAGCACCTCACTGAGGTGTTCAAGAAATTTAAAGGTAAATGTGTAATTATTATAATCAAGCTTGTGAAAAAAAAAGTGGTTTCTAATGTTTTCTTGTTTCCCTTTTTGAAGGAGAAGCTTTTGATACGACCCAACCAATAAGCTGTGCGGTCTCTAATATAATCTGCTCCATGGTCTATGGCAACAGATTTGATTATAGCGATCCAGAGTTTACGTCGCTGGTAGATCGCACAAGAAAACGCATTCAGCTTCTGAACACTCCTTCAATACAGGTATCATTTTTACATCTGTGAAGCTTTTAATTTCAGTATAGAGACTAAAATATGAAATAAATAACATAAAGCATTGCGACATGTACATTTTTTGACAGGCGTATAACCTGATCCCGTGGTGCTGCAAGTGGATCTCTAACAGGAAGGAATTCCACAGATTAGGTTGTGTCAATAGGACACAGAACATAAAGCTGTGCAAACAACTGAAGGAGACCCTCAATCCAGAGATGTGCAGAGGCTTTGTGGACGCCTTTCTGGTCCAAAAATTAAATCTGGAGGTCAGAAAACATCATTTAATTTCTTGGTTTATGGAGCTGAGGTAAAGTGGTGAATCTGTTTCTGAAAGTACAGAGCATCCAGCTGCATAAATATTTATGTTTGCAGCTCATTTTACATGTGGTAACTGCTTCCAACCTTCTCTGCACAGCTCACACAGCTCCAGGCGACTCAAACAAATCCATAAAACAAATCATAAGTATGAAAGAAAAAACAAATGTATTTGCACTGATTAGTCTTTTCCTGCAGGAATCTGGAGTTCCCAACGCTTACTTTGACGATGAAAATCTTTTGAAGACAGTTATGAATCTTTTCGCTGCCGGCACTGATACAACAGGAATAACGCTGAGATGGGCATTTCTGTATATGGCCAAGTATCCAAAAATACAAGGTAGAAGCTTCAGATAGCCACAAGTTTCACAGAATCACCAAAAAGTGTCTTCATAAAAAAGCTTTTCATTTCCTAGACCAGGTCCAGGAGGAAGTGAGCAGGGTGATAGGAAGTCGCCAGGTGCAGGTCGAGGACAGGAAGAACCTGCCCTTCACTAACGCCGTCATCCATGAGACTCAGAGACTGGCCAACATCGCCCCGATTGCAGTGGGTCACAGAACCAACCAAGATGTAACCTTCCAGGGTCACTTCATTAAGAAGGTCAGACTAAATAAAGCGTTTCTGTTTGTGGTTTGAGTGTTATTGATCGATCACATTTGTTTGCTTGAGCTAAAAACAAAAGAGGCAGAATGCATTGGCCGAAATACAATCTCTAAACACATTAGCTATCAGTTGAATCCTAGCTTCTGATTGGTTAGTTCAGTCACATGAGAAGTGTTGTGTTGCTTAAGAAAGTTAGTGAACCAACCAACCAACCACCTCACATCACATAAGCATTAGCAGGACAGAGAAAGAATACGCCAGTTCTCCATAGATAAGAAAATTGTGTACTCTTTTTCATCGTCATCACAGTTAAGATTTTAAAGCACTTTCAAAATAAGAGGAGCATAAGAATGAGCTGGTCAGCCAAAGCAAACAAAGCTTCAAACAGGGCGTCTCTGCTGTAAAACAAATGTTGAAAAATGATCTTCTGAAAACATATTTTAACAAAGTGTTTTATGTTGACTACAGGGGACCACAGTGTATCCTTTCTTGACGTCTGTCCTGTATGATGAGACTGAGTGGGAGAACCCATACAGCTTTTATCCCGCCCACTTCCTGGACAAAGACGGAAAGTTCGTCAAGCGAGATGCCTTCATGGCTTTCTCTGCAGGTTTGTGAGGCTGATGCATTACCTCATTTTCAGTGATCAGTCTACTGGGAAGCTTTTATTTTGTTCTCTCTTGCAGGTCGCAGGGTGTGTCCAGGAGAAAGCCTGGCCAGGATGGAGCTCTTCGTCTTCTTCATCACGCTTCTGCAACACTTTCGTTTCAGTCCTCCACCTGGAGTTTCAGAGGATGACCTGGATCTGACTCCACGTACGGGCGTCGTCCTCACCCCCTTACCTCATAAACTGTGTGCGGTCCCTCGGATGTGAGGGACACTTGAAATCATTATTGTAATTTTTATTTTTGTTGGTGCTTTACTTGGCTTGAAACTGTTTTTTTCTGTATACAGACCACCAGTGAATAACAGGGTTTAGTTCACATAAAGTATCTCTGCTGTTTGCTTTCTACTTTGTTTCTGCATTCATTCACACACACATTCACCAATTTACACCAATTAACCCGCGTGTCTTGGACTGTGGGAGGAAGCTGGAGTACCCAGATAGAAACCCTCATGGAGATGGAGAGAACATGCAAACTTCACACAGAAAGGTTCAAACTCAGAAACTTCTTCTTACTGCAAGGCGACGGTGCTAACCACGTTTTTACATTGTGTCAGTAGTAAACCTCCTCTGGACATAAAAAGGTTTTTGCAGCAGTTTAATGTAAAAAGAAATAACTGTTAAATTACAGAATTTCTGAGATATATGTAAAGGCGAGAGTGTGGAGAGATGAAATTGATCCTGCAATGAACAAGAAGCCAGCGTAAGGATGCCAGAATAGAGGCGATGTGGTAGAATGTTGAACACACTTGTACAGTAGGTATTTTTTATGAATAGGGGGCAGCATTTCACCTCCTACCACCCACGGTGCAATGACGCTGTTCAAGATTGTTTATAGTTATACAACTTTGCATCACAGTGGTGTGATGCCCTATGTGGCATCCTGAGTGTGTACCTTCCTCCTCCTCTCCTGGGTGTGGTCTCTTTCTTTCTCCTCCTCTTCTCTGGGTGTGGTTTCTGTTTGCAGGTGTTTTCCATTCATTACTTTGGGTATTTATACCACTGCAGGCTGGTACTCATTCTCTTCTCTGATCTCTCTCTGGCTGGGCCCTGTTCTGGGTTCTTCTGTCCCTAGTCAGGTTTGGTTTGGTTTGGTTTAGTTCAGTTTGTCATTTTTGGTCATCCTTTGCTTTTGTTCCACATTACCAACACATGCACACTCGCAATTGTCACTCATGCACACCCTACACCACTGATACCACTGCTTCTACACACTCCATAACTTTAAATCCGTTATGATTGTTTAATTTGATTTAATAAAGTATTGTTTAAACAAACGTACATGGTGTGAGCTCCCTTTTTGCCATGACTCTCAGAGCCAGGTCATGACGGTGGTGATTTGTAAAAAGTCTAAATTCGCTCTTTGTCAAATCTGTCCTGAAGTCGAAAACAAACTCACCTTTCTTTCAGCGCACAGCTTTGGAAGACCTGCATCAGCAAAAACAACATAATCAGCTAATCTGTTGAAATCCATAATCTCAGGTGTTGTGGGATGGGCAAGAAATCATGCAAGGACAAAATCATTGAAGAATGTGAGCGACTCATTTAAGTATTTAATAATATATCCTCTATATATAAAGACAGAATTCTAAACAATAATACTGAATGAAAGGTTACAGAGAATAAAGTTGAAGGACGGTTTTATAAATCATTTATTGTTACAGTCATTGCCCCCAATGAAGCAAACCAGTTTATAATTTGTGAAAGCTCTTCACTGCATAAAGTCTTACGAGGTCGTGACATAGTGAAGTTGATCATTGACCAGCGTTTATAATATCTAGGTAAAGGATACATCTGAGGTTGCGTGTGTACATACAGTATGCTGTTATATTGTATGTGTAGATGCTGATAAGTCCTCGACTCAGCTGATTTCCTGCCTTATTGATACCAGCAGTGAGCAGGATGGCAACTATCAAAACTTTCCACTTTGTCAATGAGTGTTTCGGGTTCCCGAAATGTTGATGTAGTTCAGTTTAAAACATGACACACTGCTTGTTAGACTCAGAAGTTCACAAATCTTGGATTCAATAAAAAGCATGTTGTGTGGATGACAACAATGACATTCTAGGGTATCTTTAAAGTTATTATGGTATAATTCATTTTATAATTGCGATGTTGTTCTATCAAAATGTAATATATAAAATTGTGCTTTTGCATTTTTCTGATGACAATCATCCAAGCTACAACCACCCTCCAGAGATTTATTATGCCTATATTATTGAATTGTAATAATAATATTTAAATATTTTTGAAAAGTATGAATGTTTGTCCAGCACTACAGCAGTTGAAGTAGAAAACAAACCTATCTTTCTCAAATGCACAGCTATGGAAAACTTGCCTTAGCTAAAATAACTCAGTCAGTTACCTTTTCTTGGTAAACCTTTACCTATTTTTTTCCTTTGCCCTCTGTTCAGACTTATTCTCCCTTTCAGGTCACATGACATTAAAGGCAACAAAAGCACAATCCTCCCTCACCAAACTTGCACTACAAAGCGCTGTACTGCTTTTACTGCAGGAGGTGAACTTTTGCACACATTGGACAGGGCGGTTTCCCTAACTGCCAGCTACAAAAGGGATCTCATGCTCTCAGAGTCAAAGACGGCAGGCAGGAAACTCTTTCATCGATACACGAGAAAGGACACCGCCTTCAAAGGTCATGGGGATATTAGACAGTTTTCTCCAGTCCTTCAGTTCTGTCTCCCTGTTGGGAGCTCTGGTGGTCCTACTGCTTATCTACTTCATTACCTCTTCAAGCTTTAGCTCCCAGAGGGACGGCAAAGATCCTCCAGGACCGAGACCACTTCCCATACTTGGAAACCTGCTGCAGCTTGACCTCAAGAGACCGTACAAGACATTACTGGAGGTGAGGTTCTTTTCTTGTTGTTTGTTGTTTCTGCTTATTTGCATTTTTTATATAAGAAAATGTCATGACTTTATGTTCCCGGTCATAGCTTTCAAAGAAATATGGATCAGTGTTCACTGTCTATTTTGGACACAAGAAGGTGGTGGTCCTGGCTGGATACAAGACGGTGAAGGCAGCACTTGTCAATCATGCTGAAGAGTTTGGAGACAGGGATCCATTGCATTTTTTGGATGAAGTTACTAAAGGCCATGGTAAGGAAAGATAAAAAACTGAGCTTTTTCCATTTTGATGTGCCTTTGTTCATGATTAGTTAATTTGTTCACATGATTTCTTGAAATCCATAATCTCAGGGGTTTTATGGTCCAACGGTGATTCATGGAAAGAGATGAGACGCTTCGCCTTGACAAACCTGAGAGACTTTGGGATGGGTAAGAAGGCATGCGAGGACAAAATCATTGAGGAATGTGAGCGACTCATTGAAGTGTTTACGAAATTTAAAGGTAAGTGTCTCAATATAACGCATAGGAAACACTCGAAATGATCGTACCTCCTCTTCACTTTTTATTTCCTGTTTCCCTCGTTGCAGGAAAAGCTTTTGATAATTCCCGACCGGTAAACTATGCCGTCTCTAATATTATCTGCTCCATCGTATATGGCAGCAGATTTGAATATGATGACCCAGAGTTTACGTCCTTGGTAGATCGAACAAACAGAAATATTCAACTTGCAGGCTCCCCATTAGTACAGGTATCATTTCATATATTTATTATTAAACTTAGACATTTTGTCATTTTAATTTACATTATGCAAAAATTGTGGTAACATTTTTTTTTTCAGATTTTCAACCTGTTCCCATGGATTGGTAAATGGTTTCAAGATAGAAGAGAATTGGATAATAGTGTCGCTGCCAACAGGCAACAGAACTCACAGCTATTCAGTCGTTTGAAGGAGACTCTCAATCCACAGATGTGCAGAGGTTTTGTGGATTCCTTTCTGGTCCGAAAGCAAACTCTAGAGGTGGGGAAGCCTTTAATCTACTATCTAAACTGCTTCTGACATTTCCTTGTAATTCTACGTTCAGGTCACGTGATCCGACATGTCTCTAAAAAAAGGCCTCAAATCTTTCCAGTTGGCACAACAGGCTGTGTCTCTGTGGAAAATACATGCAAGATTGAGGAAATCTATATCATAATACAGGATGGACCCATCCCATTCATTCCATCTGACTCCTTGCACACACACTGAGCGTAGGAATAGTAAAGGCAAGCCAAAACTCCAGCTACATCAGCTGATAGCAGATTATCTCGGGCCAGGCCGCATCAGCGAATAAGCTCAGCTGATTACAACTTTGGAGTGTTTGTTAAGCTTTTCCTTTTGTGTATGTGGGACAAATGATTTGTGGTTATTAACTAAATAAATAATTAATTAAAGGACTCCCACTAGTTGATCCAGTTGTTATATCTGATCCTTTACCAAGACAAAAGTACAGTTATCAGTGACAAGGAAAGAAGTTCTGGAGATTTGTTTGAATAGCAATGGCTCCTCTTTACCTGCAGGAATCTGGGACCAACAGTTACTACAACAATCAAAACCTGATGGCAACAGTTCTTAATCTTTTTGCTGCCGGCACTGATACAACAGCAACTACACTGAGATGGGGACTTCTGCTTATGTCCAAGTACCCAAAAATACAAGGTAAGGACCTCAAGACCCCACACAACAATCCAAGCAACAACATGTGCTTCACCAACACAAAAATGATCTTCATTAAAAGAAAAACTTTTAATCTCGCAGACCAGGTCCAGGAGGAAGTGAACAGGGTGATAGGAAGTCGTCAGGTTCAGGTCGAGGACAGGAAGAACCTGCCCTTCACCGACGCCGTCATCCATGAAACACAGAGACTGGCCAACATCGTGCCCATGGCGCTTCCTCACAGAACCAGCCAAGACGTCACTTTCCAGGGTCACTTCATTAAGAAGGTCAGCCTGAACTAACATAGAAGACCTGATTTGGAAGAATTAACTGGTATTGTAATAGTGCAATAATAAAAAATGTTAAATTCGCTCTTAGCAGATTTCCTCTCATATCCGCCGGGGATGCTGACAGTAGCAGTGACAATGTAGCAATTCATTTTTGTGCTGCATGAAATATTTTGCTTAGCATAGACAAAATCTACCTGCATTGTCAACAGGGAACCACAGTGTATCCTCTCTTGACATCTGTCCTGTATGATGAGACTGAGTGGGAGAGCCCACGCACCTTTAATCCTGCCCACTTCCTGGACAAAGACGGAAAGTTTGTCAAGCGAGATGCCTTCATGCCTTTCTCTGCAGGTTGGTGAATTTAGCTGTTATTTCTTGTTATTCGCTTCTTTGCAGACGACATTAACCTTTTTCTTTGTTGTGTCTTTCCCACAGGTCGTAGGATTTGTCTTGGAGAGAGTCTGGCCAAGATGGAGCTCTTCATCTTCTTCACCACACTCCTGCAACACTTTCGTTTCAGTCCTCCACCTGGAGTTTCAGAGGATGACCTGGATCTGACTCCAAGTGTGGGCTTGACCCTCAACCCTACACCTCACAAACTGTGTGCTGTTCCCTGTATGTGAGCGGTACGGCTTGAAAATGCTTTTTACAGTGTTATATATTACTGAGCACTGAATAATAATGCTCTATATAAACAACTTCCCAGTTATCTCTTCCTTGTCATTGCCTTCATGACAGTCCTGCCATTAAAAATGTAAATAGGAGATCAACATCACTAATAGAATAAAATCATTGATCCGTCGGCATAATTTGTTAATGGTGCTTATTAAACCACCTAGTGACTGTAGCCAAAAATGCATGTAGGAATTTAAATATTATATATTTTTTATAACACAGAACTTTGAATTATTTGTGATGTCTTACTGTATAATAAAAATTGCAAACAGTAAACTAATGTGTGTCTGTGATTATTTATATAAATCATTCATTCTGGGTAATTTTTACCATCAGGTTTTGTGGTACAGTACTAATGCTAATTTGTGCAAAATTCCATCAGTATATCAATTATAAAAATATAAAAATGAAGTCTCTAATGCACAAGTCACTCGTCAGAATTTATAACTCATAAACACATGCTAAGAGTTCAATAAATTAGAGTCTATGTAAATAGGCAACAAAGTAAAAATGCACAAGTGATACAGACATTCTTAAGATTTGTTCAAACAAACAAAATGGGATGAATTTTAAACATAAAAGAGATGAGTTAGATGCATTTTCACTCTTTGTGAATCTCACACCTGTGCACATTTGTTCTTTTAACCCCTGTACAGATTTATGTCATGTCATGTAACAAATGAGTCAACATTAAAAATGTTAGATAACACACATTCAAACTGATCATCAACAGTTAAACCACACACAAAAAACACTGACCTGAAAAGACAGCAAATGTTTAGTCATACACTCTTAGAAATAATGGTTCAAAAAGGGTTCTTGCTTTTTTCTTTTTGGAATAAGCTTTCTTCAAGGTTTTTTTCTCCAAAACTAATGGCTCCATTAAGAAACCTTTTCACCCAGAACCCTTTTTTGGACGAAGGACTTCTTCAATAGGTGTTAAAAGACCATCACCCCATAAAATATTGACATGTCTAGCCATGTCTCAATTGGTATTTTTTGAAGTTTTAATTTAACGTCTTCTGTCATGTTAATTGGTTAGTCCCTCCAGAGTGAGATAACATTGTAAGTAGGTGTTTTGAACTGTCGATCGAGTTGGGTTAGTCTTGTCTGTCTTTTTCAGTGTACAAGCATTGGCTAGTTTGATTCTATGCAAACAGACCTTTGCCAGCACAAGATCGCTGGCAAATTAGAAAAACAACTCAAGACACAACCCTCAGCAATGTCAATCGTTTAGTGCCATTCAACACAGGGGACGAGAGCTGGACTGAAGTCGAACAAACCCTGCATTACTTTGTTGTTTGTAGATGGTTAATGATTCAACTATTATAGTAAGTGAACTTTGACATAATGCCACTAAATGTCCTTTTTCTTTTCTGCTGTGTCACAGGTGCATTACACAAATTTGCCTGCTGAGGACTGATTTAGTGGTGGGATGCTCACTTTTGACCTACACAGCTTCTCCCGTTCTGTTGGTTTATCCTCAGAGTTTACCCTACTTATCAACCATTGCTCCAATATTTTCAAACACAATTTTGTAATCGTTGGAATCTCTCAATTAAAACTCTGAAAAGTTTAGCACAGATTAAAATTATAGATGACCACAATAAATACATTATAAAGGATTCAATCATGTTTTGCCTCATCTGTAGAATACAATATGGTTCTTTGCAGAACCCTTAGAAGGCTATAAAAAGAAACCCTATAAAAAGGCTATGGTGGATTAATGGTATAAATCCTTGAATATAGACAAGCCCCGGGTAGGTTCCTGTTAGTACCCTTAGAAGGTGGAAAGGTTCTGGGTAAACCCTCCAGAAAGGGTTCTTGGTCACCATAGAAGGGTTCTCACTAGAACCTCTCATAGGGGGGTTTGCATGAAACCTTTCACAGATGTATCTAGGTAAAGCCCTTTATGTTAATTTCTATGTATAGATAAACCCCCCAGAAAGGGTTCTTGGTAGAACCAATAAACCATAGAAGGGTTCTTGGTGGAACTATTACACCATAGAAGGGTTTTCCGCAGAACCTCTCATAGGGTTTTTTTGGCATGAAACCTATCTATCTATCTATAGATAAACACCCCAGAGAGTGTTCTAGTTGGAACCATTACACCATAGAAGGGTTCCCAGTAGAACCTTGCAAAGGGGATTCTGCATGAAACCTTTCACATTGGATGTAGGTATAACCCTTTATGTTGAACACTTTGCAAGGGTCACCGGTGGAACCTTTTACAAGGTTCGACTAGGAACCAAAGATTAAATATTTTTCCCCACTATGGGGACACCCCAGGAACCTTATATGGTTATAGTTGGCACCTTTATTTCTTAGTGTATTTGTTGGTGAACTTTCCCACATTTTGTCCCTCCCCTCGAGCTGGCAGCCACAAAAAGGTATTCATCACTAAAAGGCCCACAGAATTAAATGCCTCACAGAGGAACGTATTCAATCAGCGCATAGCAACATCAGAAAGGTTTTACAGTTATGGGGATATTAGATATCTTCCTCCAGTCCCCCAGTTATGTCTCAGTGTTAGGGGCTCTGGTGGTCCTGGTGCTCGTCTACATTGTTTCCTCTTCCAGCTTCAGCTCCCAGGGAGACAGAAAGGAGCCACCAGGACCCAGACCACTTCCCCTGCTTGGAAACCTGCTGCTGCTTGATCTCAAAAGACCCTACAACACATTACTGAAGGTGAGTAAGTGGCTAAAATTAAAGTATTATTTATTATCTAATAATGTTATAATAATACTCAAATCATCTGCCTTCACATGTTTTATATAAACAACAAATACAATATACTACTGTTTTTAGCTGTCCAAGAAATATGGATCAGTGTTCACTGTGTATTTTGGACCTGAAAAAGTGGTGGTTCTGGCAGGATACAAAACAGTGAAGGAGGCACTTGTTAACCATGCTGATGAGTTTGGTGAAAGAAGTTCACTGTTAATAACAGAAGAAAGTACTCAAGGCCACGGTAAGGACCAAAATTTAAGCAAATGTTTATAGTCTCTAGCTATTAACACTTATTAATTAAAAAAAAAAAATTCCAGGGGTTTTATGGTCTAATGGAGATTCATGGAAAGAAATGAGGCGATTTTCCTTGACGAATCTGAGAGACTTTGGAATGGGCAAAAGGGCATGTGAGGACAAAATCATTGAGGAATGTGAGCAACTCCTTGAAGTATTTAAGAAATACAAAGGTAAGTGCTTTTAATTATTTCTCTTTTTCTCTTTTTTTTGGACCTTTTGGACCTGGTTTAAATTTGTAATTTTGATTTGTGCTTGTTTCCCTTGTTAAAGGAGAAGCCTTTGATACGACCCAATCAATGAACTATGCAGTCTCTAATATTATCTGCTCGATTGTCTATGGCAGCAGATTTGAATACAGTGACCCAACATTTACGTCAATGGTAGATCAAACAAACAAAAGGATTCAACTGGTGGGCTCGCCATCAGTACAGGTATGATTCACAACTTTTGTCAAGCTTTCAGCGTTATTTTAAACACTGATGTATATGTATATACTGTAGTCTATATAATCTATAACAGTTTTTTGTTTGTTTTTTATACAGATGTACAACCTGTTCCCATGGATCTTCAAATTTATTCGTGACAGAAAAGAAATCCATGAGATCACAGACTTCCTTGAAAGACAGAACGTGACGCTGTTCAGTCATTTGAAAGAGACCCTTAATCCACAAATGTGCAGAGGCTTTGTGGACACCTTTCTTGCTAAAAAGCAAAATCTGGAGGTTTGGAAACTTGTTATCTACTATCAAATTGATATAACTGTTGACTTTATTTCTAGGCCAAGGTCGTGACCTGCAAACTCACACATTAAAATCACAGCACAGTGCTGTTCCTATGGGTTTTGTAAATGAGAATGTCCTTGTCCTTACCACAGCAACTCCCATTTGTGTCACTGGTAAATAGGAAATATAACATATGTACGTGGAGCTGTAATGGGAACGGAATCACATGTTGCTAATGTTAAAGTTTTCTTGGCTTCCACATTATGTGTGGAATATATTAAGTGTAACTTCAGGGTTTTGGAACAGACATATCCATCTATGCCTGCAGGAATCTGGGATTACTAACAGTTACTTCCATGATGACAATCTCATGAATACAGTCCTGAATCTGTTTGCTGCCGGCACCGATACAACAGCAACGACACTCAGATGGGCGCTTCTGTTTATGGCCAAGTATCCAAAAATACAGGGTAAGGAGTAATAGATTTGCATAGATCATTTAAACATGCAATTCAAACTATTGCCTTTCCCAACACAAAACACACTATCATCATCAACCTACAGCTATCTACAACAATTGTTAAATGTGCAGCAGTCCTTTAAACTAAATGCTAATGCAGTGCATGCAAGCAGCAATAAATAAAAGTCATTGTCATGAAGTAACAGACACGAAGGAGAGACTAACTGAATCTGGATAATAATGTAATTTTGGCCTCAATCCCCTTTAATTTCCAGACCAGGTCCAGGAGGAAGTGGACAGGGTGATAGGAGGTCGTCAGGTTCAGGTCGAGGACAGGAAGAACCTGCCCTTCACCGACGCTGTCATCCATGAAACACAGAGACTGGCCAACATCGTGCCCATGGCAGTGCCTCACAGAACCAGCCAAGACGTCACTTTCCAGGGTCACTTCATTAAGAAGGTCAGACTGGATTAAATAAAAAGTGTAATATAAAATGTCTTTTCACACAAATGTTGATTTAGGGCTAACCGACATCCATGCATTCCAAGCACATTTGTGGCAGTTGTGTCCCAATTGGTTTTTCATATCCATCTTCGTCTTCAACAATGAATGTGGCAATTTAGTATCAAAAACCTTTTTAATTGCTGCATTGTCAACAGGGAACCACAGTGTATCCTCTCTTGACATCTGTCCTGTATGATGAGACTGAGTGGGAGAGCCCACACACCTTTAATCCTGCCCACTTCCTGGACAAAGACGGAAAGTTTGTCAAGCGAGATGCCTTCATGCCTTTCTCTGCAGGTTGGTGAATTTAGCTGTTATTTCTTGTTATTCGCTTCTTTGCAGACGACATTAACCTTTTTCTTTGTGGTCTCTCTCTCTCTCACAAAGGTCGTAGGATTTGTCTTGGGGAGAGTCTGGCCAAAATGGAGCTCTTCATCTTCTTCACAACTATTATGCAACACTTTCGTTTCACTGCTCCACCTGGAGTTTCAGAGGATGACCTGGATCTGACTCCACGTGTGGGCTTCACCCTCAACCCTACACCTCATAAACTGTGTGCAGTTTCCCGTATGTGAGGAAGAGGAGGAGGACTTGTGAATACTGCCTGCCCCAATTTTAAACGATCAATCTTAGATTCCACACTCTATACCCATCTATAATAAGTAAAAAGTGAATTATAATAACACTTAATTGAATGCAGTGTACACCTTTCCTCCTGAACAACTTAAGTGATGTATGTGTATACATGATAACTAATACTGGATGTGCATCACATTTATAAGCATTTGTAAGCATACATGACCATGCACAACAGTAGCTTGCTTATTTTGCCATGTATATCTATATAGGGGGCTGTTCCAAGTACAGTCATGTGACTCTAATGTCATATATATTTATGTCAAGATTTTGTGTTTTCAACTAATTAAAATATCAAACGACAGGATTCCTCAATTTTTTTTTATGAAACTGGATTGTTCTGCTCTGTTCTGTGTTTTAGGTGCAAATGAAGTCTTGAAAATCTCTGTTATCATACAAGGAACTAAAAGTCAGGATAATTTCGCCTCTAGTGTCTGTCTTTAATTTTGTGAAAATACATCCTACACCATAAATTTTGGGTCACAGAGAAAAAACTGATGTTGAACCAATTAGTCTAATTAAATAGCCTCGAAATCCAATTGTGAATCTTTGGACATGCTGAACCTACCGAAGAAAAACTGTTGCTTTTCACCTATGACAGTTCTGATTCAAGATTAACAATGAATACAATATCCAAGTCTAAAAAAACAAACAATGAATATGATAATACATAATCATATGGTAACTACCAAACAAATGTCACATAACGATATACTAGTTTTAGGCTAAGGCAACTAAAGAAATGACCTGTCTGTTCAGAAATCCCATTGTTCACCTAAAGAGGCAGGCCCTACCAGCTGATTCGTTCACTTCACTAATGGGCTGAGCTTATTTCCAGCATATAGCCACAGAAGCCAGTTCTCTTTTTCAACAATCCCACAGAGCCTACAGCAGCAGGCCAATTAACTTGTATTGTCACTGCAGTGGCAATAAACGTACACAGATTGTTTCAGAGAAATGGAGATGTCTGATTTCTTTCTCCAGCCCCTCAGTTCTGTTTCTCTGTTGGGGGCTCTGGTGGTCCTGGTGCTTGTCTACATTGTTTCCTCCTCCAGCTTTAGCTCACAGGCAAAAGAGAAGGAACCTCCAGGACCCAGACCACTTCCCCTGCTTGGCAATCTGCTGCATATGGACCTAAAGAGACCCTACAACACATTAATGGAGGTGAGGAAGTGCTTAGAGTAGGTTTTTACTTAACTTCTTTTGTCTGCTCTTGAGGTAAATTCACAGTTCTGTTACCTTGTCTGCTTTCTCCTGTATGTGTGTATGTGTTAAAGAAGAACATATAATGCCTGTGTACCTCTTTTGTTAGTTTTCTAAGAAATATGGATCAGTGTTCACCATCTACTTGGGACCTAAGAAGGTGGTGGTCCTGGCAGGATACAAGACAGTGAAGGAGGCACTTGTAAACTATGCTGATGAGTTTGGAGACAGAAGTGAAATACGAATTCTGCATGACTGTTCTCAAGGAAAAGGTAAAGAAATAACATTTAAAAAAAACACAGCTTTTGGCCAACCGATTCTCATTATCCATGTTTTTTTATTTGTTGAAAAACTTCAAATCAGGTGTTATATGGTCCAATGGTGATTCATGGAAAGAGATGAGGCGCTTTGCCTTGACAAACCTAAGAGACTTTGGAATGGGCAAGAAGGCATGTGAAGACAAAATAATTGAGGAATGTGAGCACCTCACTGAGGTGTTTATGAAATTTAAAGGTAAATGGCACATTCTAGATAACTGCATTAGCAACATCTCGAGTGCAAATTATCTATTTTTTTGTTCCTGTTGCAGGAGAAGCTTTTGATACAACCAAACCAATAAACTATGCAGTCTCTAATATTATCTGTTCCATGGTCTATGGCAGCAGATTTGAATATGATGACCCAGAGTTTACATCCCTGGTAGATCGAACAAACAGAAATATCCAGCTCTTGGCGACCCCGTCAATACAGGTATCATTTGTTATGTTTCTGAAGATTATACTTTAAGACATTTAAATATGTGACACAATATTATTTTCCATTTACCTAACCGAAAAGGTTATTTTAAACGTCACGTTATTTTAAATACTAAAACTTTTTTTTTTTGACAGATGTACAACCTGTTCCCCTGGTTATTCAAATGGGTTGCACATAGGAAGGAATTCAACAGTTTTTTTGCTGCCAACAGGAAACAGAACTTAGCGCTGTTCAGTCATTTGAAAGAGACCCTCAATCCACAGATGTGCAGAGGTTTTGTGGATGCCTTTTTGGTCTGCAAGCAAAATCTGGAGGTTGGGAAACATGGCGTAGCAAAATTGATATGATAGTTTATGCACCAAGGAGAACAATGTGAACTTGTGTTCGTCTTATGTTGATCTGAACATATGGGTCACAGTCTGTATATGGCCTCTCTTAGATAACAGTGGAGTTAACTATTAAAGGACCACAGTACACACTAACTAAATGGGACAATTTCTCTGGTTCTTGGAGATTTACAGTATTAACAATTATATGACATTTTCAAGTTTGGGAACATGTGTCTAACTGCTTATCTTTATGTGCAGAAATCTGGGGTTACCAATAGTCACTTCCACAGTGAAAATCTTTTGATGACAGTTATTCAGTTGTTTGCTGCCGGCACTGATACAACCTCAAGTACGCTAAGATGGGGACTTCTACTTATGACCAAATATCCGAAAATACAGGGTAAGGATATGTAAACATATCATATATGTAATGCATCACTGACACTAAGGCCCTGTTCAATCAGATGTTTGGTCAAACCGCTCCACAGTCAGCCTGAAATGTCACTGAAAATTATTGCTGTCCAGGTGTTCATGAACTGAAATTTCTTCACTGTTGTCATCTGTCCCCTTTCATCTCGCAGACCAGGTCCAGGAGGAAGTGAACAGGGTGATAGGAGGTCGTCAGGTTCAGGTCGAGGACAGGAAGAACCTGCCCTTCACCGACGCCGTCATCCATGAAACACAGAGACTTGCCAACATTGTGCCCATGGCAGTGCCTCACAGAACCAGCCAAGACGTCACTTTCCAGGGTCACTTTATTAAGAAGGTCAGTAATTAACATGGCAGATTGAACCCAACAGATGTTTAAAAACTACAAAATAAATTCAAAAGATAATTAATAACTAACTTAAAAACAGTAAAGTATAAATATCTTTTCCCATTTGAACATGTTTTAAAATAATGTTATTGCTTAGCATATTGAAAACCTTTTGAATTGTCAACAGGGAACCACAGTGTATCCTCTCTTGACGTCTGTCCTGTATGATGAGACAGAGTGGAAGAGCCCACGCACCTTTAATCCTGCCCACTTCCTGGACAAAGACGGAAAGTTTGTCAAGCGAGATGCCTTCATGCCTTTCTCTGCAGGTTGGTGAATTTAGCTGTTATTTCTTGTTATTCGCTTCTTTGCAGACGACATTAACCTTTTTCTTTGTGGTCTCTCTCACTCACACAGGTCGTAGGATTTGTCTCGGAGAGGGTCTGGCCAAGATGGAGCTCTTCATCTTCTTCACCACACTCCTGCAACACTTTCGTTTCAGTCCCCCACCTGGAGTTTCAGAGGATGACCTGGATCTGACTCCACGAGTGGGCGGCACCCTCAACCCTTCACCTCATAAACTGTGTGCGGTTTCAAGGATGTGAGGAGGAGCAGCCTGCCCCAGTTTCATCAATTCATCTCAGTTAAACGTTAAATGTGCTCAAAATGTTCAACGCTACTGATGTAAATGATCATTCATCAATCATTTTCTGTCTCTTTTGGACACCTGGGCTTGTGTCCAGTAGGTTACTCAGTAATCCATTCATGTCTGGTAGGAAAGGCAGACTGAATTTGTATTCATTTTTACGTCTTCTCAGTATTTTGTGTCTCTCATTGTAGAAACATTATTAACATTATTTGATATTTTTGTATTTGAGCTTGGTACAAGATCTGATTACAGAAGCTGTTATGTCAGTAAAAAAAAATAGTAAAGACTAAATACACCAGAAAACCCAGCACAGCCTCTACTGTCTGCAGACACATTTCAAAGTCCATTCTATATTCAGGCCTGATGTAACTTGACCCTTGATTGTTTGAACATTTTTGTTAATGTTTATGTTGCAGCTCTGCCTAAAAATGACAACTCATTCCTGAACACCCAAAGACCCATTTTCTGCAGACACTCGGCATAGACAGTTCCTGTAATATTACACTGAGAACAAACACTATAGTTATACAGTAGAACCTCTGTAGATCATTAAAGATGAAGCGCAGATGGAAACAGGGTCCAAATACAAGTCTGACAACAGAGAAAAAATGCTTCAGCTCACTGTAAAGTCACTTAATCATACAAGATAGATAAGATATGTCACTATAGGAATATCATTATGATTATTATTGATATAATTATATTAATTAGAGGCTACAGGGCTTGATTATTATTGATATAATTATATTAATTAGAGGCTACAGGGCTTGAAATATGAATGAGTAAATGGAATCCTGTGTGTTTATTTTATGCCATCAGAGTTGATTCGTTCGTTCACTAATGGGCTGGGCTATAACCCCCCAGAGAGGGTTCTTGGTAAAACCAATACCCCATAAAAGGGTTCTTGGTGGAACTATTACACCATAGAAGGGTTCCCAGTAGAACCTTGCAAAGGGGATTCTGCATGAAACCTTTCACATTGGATGTAGGTATAACCCTTTATGTTAAACACTTTGCAAGGGTCACAGGTGGAACCTTTTACAAGGGTCTACCAGGAACCAAAGATTAGATATTTTTCCCCACTATGGGGACAACCCAAGAACCTTATATGGTTATAGTTGGCACCTTTATTTCTTAGTGTATTTGTTGGTGAACTTTCCCACATCTTGTCCCTCCCCTTGAGCTGGCAGCCATAAAAGTTATTCATCACTAAAAGGCTCACAGAATTAAATGCCTCACAGAGGAACGTATTCAATCAGCGCACAGCAACATCAGAAAGGTTTTACAGTTATGGGGATATTAGATATCTTCCTCCAGTCCCCCAGTTATGTCTCAGTGTTGGGGGCTCTGGTGGTCCTGGTGCTCGCCTACATTGTTTCGTCCTCCAGCTTCAGCTCCCAGGGAGACAGAAAGGAGCCACCAGGACCCAGACCACTTCCCCTGCTTGGCAATCTGCTGCATATGGACCTAAAGAGACCCTACAACACATTAATGGAGGTGAGGAAGTGCTTAGAGTAGGTTTTTACTTAACTTCTTTTGTCTGCTCTCCAGGTATATTCACAGTTCTGTTACCTTGTCTGCTTTCTCCTGTATGTGTGTATGTGTTAAAGAAGAACATATAATACCTGTGCACCTCTTTTGTTAGTTTTCTAAGAAATATGGATCAGTGTTCACCATCTACTTGGGACCTAATAAGGTGGTGGTCCTGGCAGGATACAAGACAGTGAAGGAGGCACTTGTAAACTGTGCTGATGAGTTTGGAGACAGAGATGAAATACGAATTCTGCATGACGGTTCTCAAGGAAACGGTAAAGAAATAAGATTAAAAAAACAAAAAAAAAAAACAGCTTTTGGCCAACCAATTTTCATTATCCATGTTTTTTTTTATTTGTTGAACTACTTTAAATCAGGTGTTATATGGTCCAATGGTGATTCATGGAAAGAGATGAGGCGCTTTGCCTTGACAAACCTGAGAGACTTTGGAATGGGCAAAAAGGCATGTGAAGACAAAATCATTGAGGAATGTGAGCACCTCACTGAGGTGTTTATGAAATTTAAAGGTAAATGGCACATTTTAGATAACTGCATTAGCAACATCTCGAGTACAAATTATCTATATATTTTTTGTGTTCCTGTTGCAGGAGAAGCTTTTGATACGACCAAACCAATAAACTATGCAGTCTCTAATATTATCTGTTCCATGGTCTATGGCAGCAGATTTGAATATGATGACCCAGAGTTTACATCCCTGGTAGATCGAACAAACAGAAATTTCCAGCTCTTGGGGACCCCGTCAATACAGGTATCATTTGTTATGTTTCTGAAGATTATACTTTAAGACATTTAAATATGTGACACAATATTATTTTCCATTTACCTAACCTAAAAGGTTATTTTAAACATCACGTTATTTTAAATACTAAAACTTTTTTTTTTTTTTTTTGACAGATGTACAACTTGTTCCCCTGGTTATTCCAATGGGTTGCACATAGGAAGGAATTCAACAGCTTGTTTGCTGCCAACAGGAAACAGAACTTAGCGCTGTTCAGTCATTTGAAAGAGACCCTCAATCCACAGATGTGCAGAGGTTTTGTGGATGCCTTTTTGGTCTGCAAGCAAAATCTGGAGGTTGGGAAACATGGCGTAGCAAAATTGATATGATAGTTTATGCACCAAGGAGAACAATGTGAACTTGTGTTCGTGTTATGTTGATCTGAACATATGGGTCACAGTCTGTATATGGCCTCTCTTAGAGAAAAGTGGAGTTAACAATTAAAGGACCACAGTACACACTAACTAAATGGGACAATTTCTCTGGTTCTTGGAGATTTATTAACAATTATATGACATTTTCAAGTTTAGGAACATGTGTCTAACTGCTTATCTTTATGTGCAGAAATCTGGGGTTACCAATAGTCACTTCCACAGTGAAAACCTTTTGATGACAGTTATTCAGTTGTTTGCTGCCGGCACTGATACAACCTCAAGTACGCTAAGATGGGGACTTCTACTTATGACCAAATATCCGAAAATACAGGGTAAGGATATGTAAACATATCATATATGTAATGCATCACTGACACTAAGGCCCTGTTCAATCAGATGTTTGGTCAAACCGCTCCACAGTCAGCCTGAAATGTCACTGAAAATTATTGCTGTCCAGGTGTTCATGAACTGAAATTTCTTCACTGTTGTCATCTGTCCCCTTTCATCTCGCAGACCAGGTCCAGGAGGAAGTGAACAGGGTGATAGGAGGTCGTCAGGTTCAGGTCGAGGACAGGAAGAACCTGCCCTTCACCGACGCCGTCATCCATGAAACACAGAGACTGGCCAACATCGTGCCCATGGCGCTTCCTCACAGAACCAGCCAAGACGTCACTTTCCAGGGTCACTTCATTAAGAAGGTAAGTAATTAACATGGCAGATTGAACCCAACAGATGTTTAAAAACTACAAAATAAATTCAAATTCCTTTTTAATTGTCAACAGGGAACCACAGTGTATCCTCTCTTGACATCTGTCCTGTATGATGAGACTGAGTGGGAGAGCCCACGCACCTTTAATCCTGCCCACTTCCTGGACAAAGACGGAAAGTTTGTCAAGCGAGATGCCTTCATGCCTTTCTCTGCAGGTTGGTGAATTTAGCTGTTATTTCTTGTTATTCACTTCTTTGCAGACGACATTAACCTTTTTCTTTGTGGTCTCTCTCACTCACACAGGTCGTAGGATTTGTCTCGGAGAGAGTCTGGCCAAGATGGAGCTCTTCATCTTCTTCACCACACTCCTGCAACACTTTCGTTTCAGTCCCCCACCTGGAGTTTCAGAGGATGACCTGGATCTGACTCCACGAGTGGGCAGCACCCTCAACCCTTCACCTCACAAACTGTGTGCGGTTTCACGGATGTGAGAAAGATCAATTCATCTTCTTAGTTAAACGTTAAATGTCCTCAAAATGTTCAATGCTGCTGATGTAAATGAATGTCTTTAAAGTGACAAAACATTAAATATTAATTTACTGTCTGTTTTATTATTTTCTGAGAACATTTCCTCCATAAAATATGATTTAGTTTTAACAAAATCAGAGATAGCTGGTGATTATGTATACTTCCTGAGGGTCACCGTATCAAAGCACAAAGTTAAATAGTGTGAGACAGACAGAGACACCATTCACCCGAGTATACGTCTATATATATGGGAAATATTATATCCACAGAAATTCTCAAACCAAAAACAAAACTTCAATGAGCTCAGTGCAGCTTTTAATATTTATCTATACGGCCTGCCAGAATATCAAGGCCATAAAAACAATGCATGAAACAATGAGCACATGGCCATAGACACGTAAAAGGCCTCCACCCCACCCACAATCATACATAGAAGCAAATTTGTAGTTCTTTTTTTTTTTGTCTCTGTGTGGTTTTTCATCTCTTTAGTCACCTTGCCTCTCCTTCTCTCATTTTCTGTCTCTTTTGGACACCTGGGCTTGTGTCCAGTAGATTACTCAGTAATCCATTCATGTCTGGTAGGAAAGGCAGACTGAATTTGTAGTCATTTTACGTCTTCTCAGTCTTTTGTGTCTCTCATTGTGGAAGCATTATTAACATTATTTGATATTTTTGTATTTGAGCTTGGTACAAGATCTGATTACAGAAGCTGTTATGTCAGTAAAAAAAAATAGTAAAGACTAAATACACCAGAAAACCCAGCACAGCCTCTACTGTCTGCAGACACATTTTAAAGTCCATTCTATATTCAGGCCTGATGTAACTTGACCCTTGATTGTTTGAACATTTTTGTTAATGTTTATGTTGCAGCTCTGCCTAAAAATGACAACTCATTCCTGAACACCCAAAGACCCATTTTCTGTAGACACTCGGCATAGACAGTTCCTGTAATATTACACTGAGAACAAACACTATAGTTATACAGTAGAACCTCTGTAGATCATTAAAGATGAAGCACAGACAGAAACAGGGTCCAAATACAGGTCTGACAACAGAGAAAAAAATGCTTCAGCTCACTGTAAAGTCACTTAATCATACAAGATAGATAAGATATGTCACTATACGAATATCATTATGATTATTATTGATATAATTATATTAATTAGAGGCTACAGGGCTTGAAATGTGAATGAGTAAATGGAATTCTGTGTGTTTTTATGTTATGTATTTACTTATTTATTTATATTTTAATGATTTACTATTTGCTGGTAGCAGGGGCAGACTGGGGCAAAAAAGTGGCCCGGGAATTTAGTACCTGACTGGCCCACTTGCTGTCAATGTTGGCTAATGCCACTGACACTGTCTGGCCCTTGTCCAAACACAATACTGTCTCTCTCTCTGTTTCATTCACCCACTCAAACACACCATACTTGAGAACTAAAGTACTGTAGGGGGGTCTGTGGGCACGAATGTTGTGATTTTTAACACATAAATGAGGCATTCTGATGTACTATGAGGAGAAAATAGAGGGAAAAGACAACATTGCTTCAGATTTAAAAAATGAAAAAAAGCAGATTTAGTACTGACTGAGGTTCCTATCATTGTAATGGCAAGAATGGCTGGAGTGTATGAAACTGGTCTAGTGGGAAGCTGAGGCTGGAGAGCAAAAACAAAACTCATATTTGAAAATCTTTTGTCCTGGATCAGCCTTCACCACGGGCCTCTTAGGCCACACTTTTTTCTTCCACCACATCTGCCCTATTCTTATTTCTATCTTGATAGCTGTACTGTCAGATATTAAATGGCATGAAACCTGCTTGAGCTTTACACATGTCCTGAGATTTACAGCCAGCTATGATTATAGAATGGACGGCCCAGCGCGTCACTTGCAGCACCACGCCGTACCGGGCCGGCCCCCTGACCCACCGGGTAGCTTTTCCTAACAGCTGCCTATTTTCCCCACTGTCCGGGTCAATAATACAACCCATCTCTTGGCATGATCATAACATGGAAATAAGAGATTAATCAACAGCACCATTCAAACATTTGAAAAAATATATTTGTTTATATAAAAATAACAATCACCATATCAGCTGAATTTCAACAAGCTTCATTCACAGATAAAAAATGACAAATATTAAAAAAACAACACAGACAATGCTGTGCGGCGTAGTTTCTTACTTATCTTTTGTTGCTTCTGAGTAGCGTCCAAAGATAAATCGGTGAAATCCAGAAATCACTTTGTTGGAATAACCTCCGGCAGCCTGAACACAGGCAAAGAGCCAACTGGTAGCAAAGTGTGGGGACCAGAATTGAATGGCCATGAAGTTTATCATATACAGATCAAAGATCATTTGCACGCTCTGATAGTGCTGTGGACGTTCACCATGAGTATGACATTTGAAGGACGCTGATAACAGCTGTCCAATGTCTTCCAAAACCAACACAGCACCTTCGACAAACACAGTAGTAGAGCACATTTGAGTGTTTATCATGTTTTATTATTAAGTAATGTATATACTGGGTGTTAAATAAAAAGTCTAAATGCTTTAGAGCTGCTTGGTCAACAGCCAACAGGAAATATGACGTAAGAGCTCTGACACAACATGGAGGAACATAAAACTGTTTCTTCCTCTTTTTTTTCTTTTTTTTAAAACCACAACACAAGACACATGACAGATGTTGACACGCAATGACTGACACGTGGTCAGTACTTTGGACTTGAGCGTGGGAAAGTGCAAAAAAAAAGTGCACTATGAGGATATTCTTCCAAAATAAAAGCACAAGACAAGACTTACATGGCTGACAAAGCAGTGCTGGTGATAAACTGATATTTACGGTGGATAAAAAGGGGTTTTGTTGCTGCCCCGTCCACAGTAGTACATCAGTTACCTTCCATGCTGCTCTGCTTCGCCAAACTGGGGCGTGCTGACCGTCGTTTACACTGATTTTGGAAAATTACCTCACGTAATCTCATTTCAAAACATCCAAACTAACCTTTAAAGGTCCAGTGTGTAGGATTTAGTGCTATCTAGCAGTGCAGATTGCAACCGACTGAATAGCCCTCGCATTAGTGCCCCCTTCCATGTGTAAAGGTGAAACTACAGTGGCTTCAAAACTTGTGAAAATCCCTCTCTGGAGCCAGTGTTTATGGACCCATAGAAGAGCACCCACAGTGGTCTGTAGACATAAAATGCTCATTCTAAGTAAAAAAATATAGTTATATTCTGTAAATAGAGACAACTAAATTTGACACACTGGACCTTTACGAGCACCATAATCAAGATTAAAGTCTCTCTGTGTTACGGGAATTTTTAAAGAAAAAACCCTCGAGTAAGGAGGACTGGATTCAAAGTATCAAAGTTTAAGTTGAATTTATTATTCTTGTACAAGAAGGAGCGTTTAACAGGGCAACACACAAAAGGGGTTACAGAGAAAAGGCTCCTCGAGGAGCTCTAATAGTCGGTTTTTATACAATTTTAAAAAATGGGATGTGTCGGACACCTCCCCACTGATACAGATAACATCATAACATTATTTTTTGGTTTTCTGCTCAGTAATGAGCATTATGTTTTATATCCACATGGTACTTCCCTAGCCTGTCTCACCTAACCTTGTACTGTTGATTTATAACTATCTCTCCCTGCCAGCCTCAGTAAATCAGAGGCCAACTAAGGGAAGGGCACGAGACATGCCAAAAGACAGGATACACACACTATATGAATTAAAACATCTGATCCCAGTGTAATCCTAATTTTTATAACACTCTGAGTTCGCTGTGAGGAAACCACAGAGCTGTCTTGTGGGAATCCCTTTAAATTCACTACATAACAGAACAGGTTTAACACTGTGTTACCATGGATATTAGATATGTGAAAGGAAGAGTCCTAAATCTTAAAGATGAAGAATGACTCCCATTTGAGTCACATTTATTTCATAATGCTGACAAACTTAACACACAAAAAAAAAAAGAAATATGACATGAATATAACTAATGCAAGCTAAATTTACAACAAAATAAAATGTCTCTACTGGACATTAGGCTCACAGTCGACCCATACAATGCTAGATAGGGGCATGATTGCACCGTGTAATATATTCAAAATAAAAGAAATTAAAATATCTATTAGAGAAAGATGATGATGAATGATTAATAACAAAACTGTACATTGGCTCGGCAGATCTGGAAAAATGGAAACACAAGAAGAAATCTGCAGCTTTCTGCAGCTGCAAGATAAATGACAAACGTCTGCTGAGTTATTGCAATAAGAACTTTTACTATTACAACCATGCTCCGATTCTGGTTAATGGGCTGGCTCAGTAATACACATTCTACCATCAGTGGGCAGGTTAATAGAACAAGCATCTTCATCCTGAGCAGCAAAGCAACACAAACTGAAAACAGTAACACTCACTGGCATTGCATCATGGTCTCATTTCTTCTGATTTACTTCGGTTTGTTGACCGTGCTGTAGAGGGCGCTCAGTTCGATGTCCTCGTGTGGCTTTGCTGAAGTCTTGACTGTAGAATAAGTCACCTCCTCCTCCTTCTGTGTGACACAAACCAGATGTTTTAAAGTAAATTTGTGGCGCAGCATGAAACGATCGCACATCTTTATGAAGCTCGCTGTGCACACAAGCATTAAGACTTATTGGCCATATAAGAAAGACGTCAGCATGTTAGGAGACATTACATAACTGCACTGTGAAGCAGGTTTGAGAATAAGCCGCCACTGAAGTACCACGGATGAATAAATACAGAATAAAACAGAATAAAAAAACTCACCTTTTTCTTAGGAGAGGTGCGCTGATTAGCGTGGCTCACGGTGACATAGGTCAGATTGCTGTCGGCCTCATCCTGAGTGCAAACAAAACAGTGGTTTATGAAGTGCAAACACACTGTCTGCTGTACTTATCACGTGTTGTAGTGTTTCTCAAACGTAAGGTGCAGGGTGCAGAATTTATGGCATCCAGAGGTTTCAGATCAGCTAAAGACCCGTCACCTCTCCCTCTACGTTCAACATGAAGGAGAAACTTCAGTGGCTTTGAAACTACTTAATATCTGTAGATATTAAAGGCTCATTCTAAGGTAACAGAAACATAATAATTCTTATTTTCAGGTGATTTTAGACTAATAAAACCTTGGTATGAAAATTATATTCTGTCAGTAGATACCTTTAAATGTCACACACTGGACCTTTAACTTTTTTCTAAACTTTCTGCAATATAGCTTCTGGCCACTAGGGGCAGCAGTGACTTTGCATATACAGCTTTGTAATTTGACATTTTGGATTTTAGATTAACTTAATTAGGTCCTGAACCTCTTTTTACTTCATGTGCACTAACATTAATGTGGAATTTTGGACTCGGTAGAACAGGGGGCATTGCTGACCCACACATTTGGAGCTACGACTGCAGAGTTTTTAAACCAATCAGCTGAGCTCCGCTTACTACCTTTCCATCACATTTAAGCTCATCACTAATCCTGATGTATGCACATGAATGTGACAATATAGCAGGTATGATATTCAATCTAAATATTAAAAATGAATCTAAAATAGTTAAATTATATCACAGAGATCTCATAGTTTATTTACATTTTAAATGTTTTAGTTTGGTTTTTTTGATAGTATATGATTTCAATTAACTAAATTACATTGTTCAAAAATAGATTTGAAAGATTTGTCCACACACCACTAGAGGGAGGCTGTGGCACGAGTTTGAGAAGCAGTGTTGTGACAGATGCACAGCAATTACTGTCTCAGTGTGTATGAATATGAATATGAATGTTAATGCTCAGTTGGTATTCATGTTGTGATTGTGTCAATACATTTTACTCACAGTGTGTTGGACTGGTTTTTGAACATCTGGAACAAAAAGTAAAAATACAAAGATTTAGTCATTCTGTGTATTTTACACATGAAACAATGAAATTCATTCAAATAAGGTCACCACAAACATCTCAAACATAGTTATGGTCTTCTTTTTTGGACAAGTCTCAGTTCTTACTGAAGTATTAACATAACTATGGGTTATGTTTATGTATCACAGGTGATGCTGTGTTTGTTGTACTGACCCTCTGTCACTGCAGCTTTCTTCCTGAGTCTGATGAGAACAGCAGCGATGACTGCGAGCAGAATCACTCCACCGACCACCCCACCGATGATGTAGGCGTTATTCTGTCCTTCAAACCAGTCAGTCAAAGACATGACATTAATAACAAAATATGCAATCAGCTAAAGCTAAAAATACATAATCTGATGATGTAGTGATTTACAGAGTTTACTTGACTGATGAAAATACTTTAAGTCCAACATGTCAACCAACCAACAGACAAAGCTCTGTATCTGCTGTGCTGTGTATTATCTTACCTGGATCAGATTTTTCTGTCTCATCGTCTCCTATTCCACGTGTGAACACAGGTGTGTAGTCAGCCTTTATCCTCACTTTACCCTGATTAACAACCTGGCAGGTGTATCTCCTGTTGTGACCACTCTGACGCTTCACAGTGAGAACAGAGGTACAGTCAAAGTGCCTGAGGATATTGTGCCTGAAACGTTGACCAGGCAGCACAGCTCCTGTCTCATTCACCCATCTGATGTTGCTCCGTTGACATCTAACATAATTGTAACTCGACAGAGAGCACAGTATTGTGACGTCACCATCCCTCTTTGGATCAGCATCTGGTGGAGATGAAGAAGCTGAGAAAAAAACAAGTGAAAACTGTTAACTCAGTGAAAAAAATGTTTGAGTGACTTTACAACAAGGTTCTATTGTTTTACTGAGTTAACATATGAAGGTGTAAGAAACCAAAAGTTGATATGTCAATCCCTATAAGCTCAAGCAGGACTGCAACTAACACTGGCCAATCAGATTCACTCCTCTCTTTCATTGAGTCCCATCCACTCCACCTACACTTGTTTACTGTGGGGATGCCTCTTGTGTGTCAAACCAGTGAGAAGTTACTTCCATGTCAACTGTGAGTTCATGTCTTCTTTGAATTGAAGGACAATGTGAAGTGTCTTTCACAGCTGAGGGTGTGAGGAAGATCACTTTGGTCCACAGTGTTAATTACCCTCCCTTAATAAGAAAAATATAAATAAACTAATCACTGTCCATCCTAACCAGGACACTGACATATCACACTGGTTTTGTTTGGATAGTGATAGTGGACAGGTAAAGGGTGTACAGCTGGAATGAGGCTGAGCTCGGCACATTACAACATGTTTGTCCCAAAAAACAGACATATGTGATAAAAGTCAAATTCTCTTTTCATCATCTGAATGACTTTTCATGGAAACAAGACTCACTTGTCAGAACACTTAGAATTGCATTTACATCCTGATTATCATCGTCTCTCTCTCGACAGGTGTATCGACCAGTATCCTCAGCAGTGATGTTGTTAATGAGCAAAGAGCAGGAAGAGTCCAGACTCAGCCTGGCAGCTCGGGATGAGCTCTGCTCAACATTTCCATTTTCAACCTCAGCAATGGTATCAGATAAATCTCTAACGTAAAGCCATGAAATGATGGAGCATGTTGAGTCAGAGCGTGACGCTGTGCCACAGGGCAGGATGACATCTTGTCCAAGTGTTTTGTAGATATAGTTAAATTCTGCACTGACACCTGCTGGAAAGAAAAAAAAACATGTTCTGTGAGAAATGACACATTACATATGAAAGTATTAACTTATTATTATTAATTTTATTCTTAAAAATGAAACATAATGTTAATTCAGCTCTGAACTGGGTTTTTGTGTGTCATCCTCTGGTGATTATCATTGTGTGAGAGTCATTTGGCCTCTTCAGGAAACAGCTTAACTCCACTGTTCAAACTATAACAAGAAAAAACTAAAGACCTCATAGTCAATCAGAATATCAAATGTTTATTCAGATGAAATCAAATCTTACTGTCTTTGTGTTGTCATCCTGTCCAATATTCAGTATATGAACTGCATCATGTTATAATGTAAATACTTAAATATTCTGTCACATGGGTGAAGTTTAAAGACACTAAAGAGAACACAGAGAGCAAACAGACTATTTGATCATCACTTCTCTGACTCTGGACGTGTGTCAGTTTATAGATTACAAAGAAATCTCATTTTAAGAGATTTTGACTTTTATAGACTTCAAAATGTCTCAAATCAAACTAATTTAAATGATTGAAGACACATTAAATGTGACATGACTGAACAGAGATACAGATCACACTCTACAGATGATTGAGGAAGTGATTAGACGTCCTCAAAATATACATACAGGCTGTGTTCATTTTTCCCCACAGTGAAATGTAGTTTAGTAGCAGCCCTGTTCACCGTCAGACACATAACAGACAGACAAAGAAACAAAGGACACACAGGAACTACATAAACCAGGCAGGACACCAGGTGAGACTAATCAGGGACAGGTGCAGGATCAGAAACAGGCGGGAAAACAAGGCAGGAAGTAGAAATGCTAGACAGGGGGGACTACAAAATAAAACAGGAAACAGCTCAAAGGTGCAGTCAGACTCTCGCAGCACAGACGTCCTTTCCTGAGTCCTTCACATCTTTCCTTGATGATGTTTTCCAACAAGATCAAGGAAAAGTGTTTAGGAAATGACAAAGGAAGTCATTTTTTAAATATCTGACCACAGACAGAGTAAATGTTGTTATTATATTTGATCATTACTTCTCTGTCCTTGACATCTACATATGCTAAAGTTCATATACGTTTAAGAATTCATCTAAACAGAATTGATTATAATTGACATTAATTCCTCGTCTCACAACCGTCGGTTCATATTTACAGGAAGTTTCAAAGCTTGTCTAAAACAGGAAATTAGTTTCTGAAAATGTTTTCACATGCGCCTTTAACTCACACTAATGAAAGTTTGAAACTTCTCTGAAGTCATGATGAACATTTAAATAATAAAGCAGATATTTACCTTCAAACTGAAGCACAAGAATCAAGATTAATTCCAGCAGAGACATTTCGTGTACGTTCTCTGTCAGCGGGCGGACGCTGTGTGACGCTTGTCTTCCCTTCTACAGATCTGTAGGTGAAGGTTCCTCTTTGTGGTTGACATACTCGATGAAAATAACTTGAGAAACAGCAGCAAGCGTCACCCAGCATGTTGCAATTACTAGAGTGTTATGCTGACATCACTTCCATGTTCCTTCTAAACAGGCAGCCATTATTAATAGAAACTTGTTTGACAAACTGCAGCTGTGACAGTTTAAAGATTACAATGATTTGATACAAAATGACTCCAAAAGCACTAATACAATGTTTTAAATGAGTGAAGATACATTTAAAGTGACTTGACTGAACAGAGACACAGACCACAATCTATAGACACTCCAGGAAATGATGAGACTTTCTTGTGAAATATTCACCCACACAGTTCCTGTTAATACATATTTAATATCTTACTTTCCATGCTGCAATGCTTGAGTTGTAATCAAAAGAGGAAGTGACATGTTTGGTGAGAGATGAAGAGTCTTTAAGGGGCCACTAAAGTTATGGAATTTTCTCTCCTTAGGTTACACGAGGTCCCGTGTGGGCCTTGAGGTCCTCAGCAGTATTAGTTGTTTGGCTTTGGTTGGGAACAGTAGGTGCCAGTCTATCTCAACACTGTGGTGTCCAGGTTCACAGAGACCTGTTGCTGCCTTCATAGACATAATAGATAGCTTGTTGTTGGCGTTCCAATCTGCATAAACAGACATCTGTGTCTCCAGACTAGAATATGCTGACAATAACACCTCCATGGGTAAAGACATTCTCTTTGACTCATTCTGGGCGTGTAGTATTTGTGGTGTTATCTTGGGGTTTAAAGTTGATCCACCAGGATGAGTTGGGCAGAATGTGAGACCAACTCAGGCACTTCTGATGAACTTTGAGAGTGTCTCTAATTCAATAAATAATACAGCATCAGACATCAGAGGCTCCTGAACACTTTCTTCCCTTCTGACCTCACCATTGACCTTTGACTTCAACTAAAGTTATTGTTGTGAAACACATTTCATGGCGATCTGTTTAATAAGTGAGAAATGTCACTCAAAAACACAAATGTCAACCTCATGTGGGTACTCGAGGGACAGAGTCAGGGGCTCACCACAGTCAACAGGGTTCACCCTCTGGGCACCATGAATATCTGCACTAAATATCATTCACTGTAGCTGTAGACAATACTACATTTAGTCATATTTTGGGGTTTGCACAGCACTCCGAAGTACAGACTATTGCATAATTTATGAGTGAGCTGATAACAGTCGATGATTGCTGCCCGGGTGTCTCTGCAGTAATGTCACACTTCCGCCTTTTTGACTCGGAGTTCAGGATTGTACAGAGAAGATGCATGTCAGACCTGTTGTCACTAGTTTCATGTCACACGTCTCTATTTAATTTTTCTTTTTGGTGATGAACCCACGGCCTGTACCGTTTAAAGTCTGTCCTAATGAAAATAAAGCGACAGCTGATGGATGAAAATATTTGTCTGCCGTTCATCTCTGACGTCCCAGAGATCCTCCATATTCCTACAACATATATACAGCTGGATATACATTTATTTTAGGGCTGCTTTTCAGTTTTTACACTCAGAAAATCAGCTTATACTGACAGTGAAGGGACCCCTTTCTTTGTGTGTCTAGCAGTGCCGTCGCTGCCGTAACACACCAAGGCACCAAGAGCTGGAGGGGGCACCAAACTGGACCAATTGTCATCACGTTATAAGAGCAGAGTCATTCACTTTGGGAACACAGCTGTGCATAACGTGTACGTGAGGTGTGAGTGGATGAGCGAGAGAGAAGCAGAGAGAGAGCAAGTGAGTGAATGCACTTTAATTGCTCTTTTAGTCTTATTTATTTCATTGTTATTGTAATTATAATATTGAATAATATATCTCTGGTTCAAAGAGTACATTTGTGTGTGTGTGTGTGTGTGTGTGTGTGTGTGTGTGTGTGTGGTGCACATGTTAAACTTACACAAACATACAATTAGAAGGTGATTTCAAATGTAGGATTATCAGTCATGATGTTCTTCTGAGATGAAATATCGACCAATAACAACAGCGAGGGCAGCATGACGCAGACAGTCTGTGCCTGTTGTGACGTCCCATCTGTGTCTGCTGCAGAGCGCCCCCATGTGGTTAAACGTGTCGCTTCACGTGCACTCTTTCACTCACTTTTAACACAGCGTGTTAACAATTCATTTTTCAAGACACGTTGTAACACAAATGTGTAAACAGGAGTGATTTTTTTTTTATCTCTGACAAAAAGACAACAACACATGACGCCTTTTTAAAATTTCAATATGTGTAAATATCATCACTCATACATAATCTGCTCATGCTGTGCATACTGTATATACTGTCAAACCACCTACCTCATGTACATAACACAACCTGTTATATAAAACCATATTTATTTCTGTGCCATTGCTCTATCACCTAATCTTTATTCAGTCTGCAACAGGGGTCTTCAAACTTTTGAACAACAAACAAACAGAACAGGGACCCCCACATGTAATTCATATTTGAGTTTATGATTGATAAAAAGTTCATGCATAATTATTAATGGTTATTAAATGTCAAGAGCTGTGCGTCTTTGCACACGTGCACTGATTCATCCAATCGGAGTGCAAATGCCTCTGCTGTTTGTAGTTTCTTAATTATCTGCACCCTCACATTCACCATTATTTTGGTGAAAATTGTCAATTATTATGAAAAAGAAATTGGCAGACCACCTGCAGTACCTCTGTGGACCCCCCTTTGGGGTCGCTGACCCCTGGTTGAACACCCCTGGTCTACAAATTATAATTATTACTGCTGCTTTTATATCTGAAGATATACTTTTTATATACTCCTCCTCTTTATAATCTGTAACTGTATTTTAGATGTGTGTATGTGCATTGCAGCAACATGAATTTATATGTTTATATTTAAACACATATTTTTCTGTAGACAATCTTGGCAGTGTTTCTGAACATGTATGTATGAGTGCTGATGACACATTAAGGAAGCAACATGAAGCTGAATTCCTTCTTTAAGTCAAACTCTTCAGATGTTCAGATGTTGTGAGAATACACCAGAGTTTTAGAGTAGCTGGTATAGCTAAGGTCTTTGCTGGATACAACGAATACCAGTGAGTTACTACTGTGTCAGCTCAGTGGGGACACAGAGCTACTGTCTACAGTCAAATGCACAATAATAGTTCAACACACTCAGGCTGAACTGATGGTTAATACTGTCGGACTAATAAGGAACAGAAACGAAATGGAGAACTCAAGCTCAGTTTATTGGCTCTTTTGAGGCATTACAGCTGAGACACACACACACACACACCACACACACACACACACCACACACACACACACACACACACCACACACACACACATTTAAGACCAGCATCTAATCGTGGTCATCCGATTGAACATTAACTCTTCCTTTAGCCCATTTTTGTCGCCACCAACGCCGGAGAAAGATATCAGACTTTTTATCTGCTGAATGTTCAACTATGTTCAACAGCTCGTCGCTAACTGTGTCTGTCTGCTGTTTGCTGCAGAGCAGGCACTTTACAGCAGACTTTTTCACTGACAAGAGCTTCCTGTTACTGCTGGAATCAGGGTTGATGAGACACTGAGACAGAGCTATACAGTAAATGTGCCATAATATCAAGAAATTAAGTAAATGAGGATAAAATGTTTTTAACAAATGCAAATAAAAAGAGCAAAGCAATGTATCCTAAACATAAAACGATCATTTGAACTCATGACCGTGATGATGTTTGACTCTCTGGTGAGCCGACGTTGAAGTTGTTGATCAGTGCAGTCTCGTAGTCGCAGGACGTGGTTCGACATTTTCATAACTGACTTCGTCGCCAGACATGCGCACCTGTGAAATACGACAAACCACAACTGAGATCCTGAAAAATTGTTTCAAGGGAACAAAGTGTTGAAGTTTCCACCAGAGAGACTGCAGACTCTGTGGGCACAGAGGAATGAATGAATATACTCACAATGATGTCACGATCAAGTGTCTTTTTGTAACCTGGAGAGACAAAACAACAACAAAAAGCATCATTAATGGTCTAAAGGGAAGATCTATATGAACATGTTCTACCAAATTATGGTCTGAGTTTCCTCACATCTGTATCTGATGATGAGAACAGTGATTACAGTCATGAGGATCAGTGCTCCGATTCTTAGAGCCAACATGATGGAGCTCAGAGGCCAATCTGTGGAATCTGTTGGACCTGATGTAGAAAGAAAAACACGTCCTTCAGTGAATAAGAACAATATTTAAAACCTCCCAGAGGAAAATAACTGTAGTTTATCAATGTGAAATGTTTCTGTTTTTAACATGGATGGCATGAAAATACTTTAAGTCCAACATGTCAACCAACCAACAGACAAAGCTCTGTATCTGCTGTGCTGTGTATTATCTTACCTGGATCAGATTTTCCACGTGTGAACACAGGTGGGTAGTCAGCCTTTATCCTCACATTACCCTGATCATCAACAAACTGGCAGGTGTATCTCCTGTTGTGACCACTCTGACGCTTCACAGTGAGAACAGAGGTACAGTCAAACTGCCTGAGGAGATTGTGCCTGAAACGTTGACCAGGCAGCACAGCTCCTGTCTCATCCACCCATCTGATGTTGCTCCGTTGACATCTAACATAATTGTAACTCGACAGAGAGCACTGTATTGTGACGTTACCATCCCTCTTTGGATCAGCGTCTGGTGGAGATGAAGAAGCTGAGAGAAAACAAGTGGACACTGTTAACTCAGTGAAAAAAAATCTTTGAGTGACTTTACAACAAGGTTCTATTGTTTTACTGAGCCATGAAACTCATCACTGTCCGTCCTAACCAGGACACTGACATATCACACTGGTTTTGTTTGGATAGTGATAGTGGACAGGTAAAGGGTGTACAGCTGGAATGAGGCTGAGCTCGGCACATTACAACATGTTTGTCCCAAAAAACAGACATATGTGATAAAAGTCAAATTCTCTTTTCATCATCTGAATGACTTTTCATGGAAAGAAGACTCACTTGTCAGAACTCTTAGTTCCTGATTAACATCGTCCTTCTGTCGACAGGTGTAGAGACCAGCATCCTCAGCAGTGATGTTGTTAATGACCAAAGAGCAGGAAGAGTCCAGACTCAGCCTGGCAGCTCGGGATGAGCTCTTCTCAACATTTCCTTTGTAAACCTCAGCAATGGTATCAGATGAATCTCTACTGTAAAACCATGTAACGATGGAGCATGTTGAGTCAGAACGTGGTGCTGTGCCACAGGGCAGGATGACATCTTGTCCAGGTGTTTTGTAGATATAGATGGATTCTGCACTGATGCCCGCTGGAAAGAAAAGAAAAGATGTTCTGTGAGAAATGACACATTAAATATAAAATGTATTAACTCCACTGTTAAAACTATAACAAGAAAAAACTAAAGACCTCATAATCAATCAGAATATCAAATGTTGATTCAGATGACTTTTGACTTTTATAGACTTCAAAATGTCTCAAATCAAACTAATTTAAATGATTGAAGATAGACAGACAGAGTAAATGTTATTATATTTGATCATTACTTCTCTGTCCTTGACATCTGCATATGCTAAAGTTCATATACGTTTAAGAATTCATCTAAACAGAATTGATTATAATTGACATCCTCGTCTCACAACCGTCGGTTCATATTTACAGGAAGTTTCAAAGCTCGTCTAAAACAGGAAATTAGTTTCTTGAAATGTTTTCACACGCGCCTTTAACTCACACTAATGAAAGTTTGAAACTTCTCTGAAGTCATGATGAACATTTAAATAAGAAAGCAGATATTTACCTTCAAACTGAAGCACAAGAATCAAGATTAATTCCAGCGGAGACATTTCGTGTACGTTCTCTGTCAGCGGGCGGACGCTGTGTGACGCTTGTCTTCCCTTCTACAGATCTGTAGGTGAAGGTTCCTCTTTGTGGTTGACATACTTGATGAAAATAACTTGAGAAACAGCAGCAAGCGTCACCCAGCATGTCGCAATTACTAGAGTGTTATGATGACATCACTTCGATGTTCCTTCTAAACAGACAGCCATTATTAATAGAAACTTGTGTTTGACAAACTGCAGCTGTGACAGTTTAAAGATTACAATGATTTGATACAAAATGACTCCAAAAGCACTAATACAATGATGAATCATGATGTTCTTCTGAGATGAAATATCGAGCAATAACAACAGCGAGGGCAGCATGACGCAGACAGTCTGTGCCTGTTGTGACGTCCCATCTGTGTCTGCTGCAGAGCGCCCCCATGTGGTTAAACGTGTCGCTTCACGTGCACTCTTTCACTCACTTTTAACACAGCGTGTTAACAATTCATTTTTCAAGACACGTTGTAACACAAATGTGTAAACAGGAGTGATTTTTTATCTCTGACAAAAAGACAACAACACATGACGCCTTTTTAAAATTTCAATATGTGTAAATATCATCGCTCATACATAATCTGCTCATGCTGTGCATACTGTATATACTGTCAAACCACCTACCTCATGTACATAACACAACCTGTTATATAAAACCATATTTATTTCTGTGCCATTGCTCTATCACCTAATCCTTATTCAGTCTGCAACAGGGGTCTTTAACCTTTTGAACAAGAAACAAACACAACAGGGACCCCCACATGTAATTCATATTTGAGTTTATGATTGATAGTTCATGCATAATTATTAATGGTTATTAAATGTCAAAAATGCCGTAGGCAAATTTCGTGTTGGAATGAATGGGAAAGCCCGAAAAAATAAAATTTCAACATACATTTTCAACAATGAACTGCTCTGGCATACTTTCACCAAGAGACTTCATTTAAACTTTAAAACGTAGGTACACTTGCCTTCTCTTTAGGGATTCACTACACTCATCGACAGCTTTTACCATTTTTAAACTATCAAGGCTCAAAGTTGAGCAGGTTTTTAGTTAAATTTCTGGGTTTATAATAGGTGTGTATGTGGCGGAATGTTTGTGCTAGAGTGGATGACATCATCAGCTAGAGTGAGGAGCAGAGAGAAAAATCAGTGGAAAAATAAAATGTATTCAACTGCCGTGGCCTCAAATGCCCCACTACAGACACGATTTATACATAGAAACTTAGGAAAATTTGTTGTCTCACTCACATTCGCCTGCTAAAACTGTCAGATATATAGTTTTGGCGGGAGATGCAAAGATGCAGCAGCAACCCCCATCCACAGCCTCATAGACTGCCATGTTAAAAAGGGGGGAAATTTCCTGGAGGAAAGCAAAAGTAACGTTTCTCTGAATTACTCTCAAGAGCACATATCTTCACTTTATCGACCAAAACAAATATGTAGACGTTCAGGAAGGACTCAGCATGCTCAAAGTTAAGCCGGTTCAATGATTGGAAATACGGTTTGGCCATCAATCCCTCCTTTTCGAGGGATGGTCTCAGCATTTTCTCTCTGTCTCTGTCTTTCCAACTGACATTCTAACAGGAGCAGTTGCGGCTCTGCTGATTGGCAGTTGGTCGTGCCTGAAGGAGGAGAGGGGGGAGGGGCTATTTCCAAAAGGCAGGCAGAACGGAAGGGAGAAGCCAGCAGGCAGAAGCCCAGCAGCGGCCATTTTAGAAGTTATTGGCACTTAATTTGAACTTGTCTAAAATGACAGACAGAGACAGCAGAGAAGCTAGCGCGTTAGCTCCTCATTAGCGTAAAGACATGCTAATTGGTAACATTAGCGGCCAATGCTAACATTAGTGCAAATTAACCATTAAGAATTAAATACATGATAATTGCTAATATGCTAATGCTAACCGGGCGTCAGCGCTAGCAATTAACATTAACCACTAAGAATTAAATACATGCTAATGTTAACATGCTAATGCTAATTGCTAGCGCGTCAGCTAACATGCTAATTGTTAGCACGTCAGTCATTTTTAGCCACTAAGAATACATGCTAATTGCTAACATGCTAAGACCCCCGGCAACAGCCCACTCGTCACTCTCAAAATTTCTGCGGGAATTTTCTAGTTGGTTTTATTATTATTTATTATTATTATTACTGTTACTATTATTATTAGTAGTATTATTTTATATTTTTAAATGTTATTTTATTTTATTTTTGAGGTTGTAAAGCACTTTGGTCACTGCATGCTGTGTAAAAATGTGCTATATGAATAAAACTTACTAAGTATTTAATAAATTTATCACCCAGAATAATGCAAAAAAATGAATTACTAATGTAAAATACATACGTGACATCAAGTGTTTATCCTTTATGGCTTTATTTTACAAACACACTCAACCTTGAAAAAATGCCACAAAATAAATTATAAAGTATAAAAACAAAGACCTAATTAGGCAAACTTTTAACTATTTTAAACACAAGTGCCACTTGAGCACCGTTTGTCGTTTCTCTCGGTCTCTCGTCTCCCTCCTGTCGTGTGTGTGTGTGTGTGTGTGTGTGTGTGTGTGTGTGTGTGTGTGTGTGTGTGTGTGTGTGTGTGTGTGTGTGTGTGTGTGTATGTGTGTGTGTGTCTGTCACCCCTGCCGTGGATGCTGCTATACATCTTGACCAATTACGCGCAAAGACGCTGTTCCCATTACGCACATAACAACACCGGGCAACACACAACCACAAAAAAAAAAAAACGGGCGCTGTCCATGGTGATGTGACACTCGGCCTCTGAACCATCTACACCAGCACTGACGCACGTATCATGGCCACACAATGATGGACGTCACGTTTTCATTCTCCATACACACTCGTTAATTCACAGCACACACTCACACTCGTCTTCACTGCACAAACATATTGTAACATCCGCCAGGACGTGTTGAAGAGATGAGGTTACCATGACGATGAGGTAGTTAGCAAAACGTCGGTTACTTTCGGCCGTAACCATGACAACACAACAACAACAACAACAACAACAACTTCAGCTCAAACTGTTTTCACACTTCCCGCCCCTTCGCTCATCCTCCAATCACATACCAGCCTTAAACACATTCAGACATGACTCACCTGTAGCTCACCTGCATCATCTTCTTCCTGGATAATGTCATCCAACTCCAACTCCCGGACCAGTTCGGCTTCTCTGTCCATGAGTGACAGACTGTTCAGGCGCCATTTCTGTCCGAGGTTCATTTTTTATCCTGGTCATTTGTGAATAGACCGTTCTCCCTCGCAGTTTGTGACAGGAAGCGTCAGATACTGTCTCACGGCGATGTACACATTAGGCTGCTGTCCGCCGTAGTTCTGGTCCGGACGGTGTCCATAGGAGGCGGTGCCGCTTCACCACGAACAAACGTCTCCGGCGAACTTGAGCTAGCAGCGTTAGCATCCTGCTGGTCGTCTGAGCGGTGAGGTGTCGTCCTGGCTCCGCTGTTTTGAGTACCATCATCCTGCCTCGGTTTTCTGGTGAACAATGTTGAGGTGGGTGGTATTTGCTCCACCAAAGCAGCATCTTTCTTTTTGTTTTCTTTTGTTTTCTTTTCGCTGAACCACTGAGCGCCCGTTTCTCCATTTTAAAAAACGCGCGTTTGACCCCGGCTGGCGTACGTACGTCATTGCGTCATCACACATTACTCGTTAATATAATTTCTTAAAACATTCAAATGATTTCATTATTATTTTATTATTATACTACATTTTCAAAACCATGTTATTTTTTTATTCTACAAAAAAAAAAAAAAAAACAGTGCAGTAACTGCTCTGCTGATTAGGCAGTTGGTCCTGGTTGCTTGGCAACCTCAAGCCTGCCTGAAGGAGAAGAGGGGGGAGGGGCCAGCAGGCAGAAGCCGAGCGGCGGCCATTTTAACAGTTATTGGCACTTAATTTGAACTTCTGTCTAAAATGACTAAGAATTAAATACATGCTAATGATAACATGCTAATGATAACATGCTAGTGCGTCAGTGCTATCAATTAACATTAGCCACTAAGAATTAAATACATGTTAATGTTAACATGCTAATGTTAATATTAGCCACTAGATATTAAATGCATGTTAATTGCTAACATGTTAATTGCTAGCGCATCAGCGCTAGCTCCTCCTGTGTCTAAATAAACATGTTAAAAATGACTATTTGAGGTGTGCTTTTTGAATACAGAGCGCCGGCAACAGCCCACTCGTCACTCTCAAAATTTCTGCAGGAATTTTCTAGTTATTACTGCTGCTTTTATATCTAAATATATACTTTTTATATACTCCTCCTCTTTATTATCTGTAGCTGTATTTTAAATGTGTGTATGTGCATTGCAGCAACATGAATTTATATGTTTATATTTAAACACATATATTTTTCTGTAGACAGTCTTGGCAGTGTTTCTGAACATGTATGTATGAGTGCTGATGACACATTAAGGAAGCAACATGAAGCTGAATTCCTTCTTTAAGTCAAACTCTTCAGATGTTCAGATGTTGTGAGAATACACCAGAGTTTTAGAGTAGCTGGTATAGCTAAGGTCTTTGCTGGATACAACGAATACCGGTGAGTTACTTTGCTACTGTGTCAGCTCAGTGGGGACACAGAGCGACTGTCTACAGTTAAATGCACAATAATAGTTTAACACACTCAGGCTGAACTGATGGTTAATACTGTCGGACTAATAAGGAACAGAAACGAAATGGAGAACTCAAGCTCAGTTTATTGGCTCCTTTGAGGCATTACAGCTGAGACACACACACACACACACACACACACACACACACACACACACACACACACACACACACACACACACACACACTTTACAGACCAGCATCCAACTCAAGTTGTCATCCGATTGAACATTAACTCTTCTTTTAGCTCCATTTTTGGTCTCCATCAACTCCTGAGAAAGATATCAGACTTTTTATCTGCTGAATGTTCAACTCCTGAGAAAGATATCAGACTTTTTATCTGCTGAATGTTCAACTATGTTCAACAGCTCGTCGCTAACTGTGTCTGTCTGCTGTTTGCTGCAGAGCAGGCAGTTTACAGCAGACTTTTTCACTGACAAGAGCTTCCTGTTACTGTTACAGCAGACTTTTTCACTGACAAGAGCTTCCTGTTACTGCTGGAAACAGGGTTGATGAGACACTGAGACAGAGCTATACAGTAAGTGTGCCACAAAATCAAGAAATTGGGTAAATGAGGATAAAATGTTTTTAACAAATGCAAATAAAAAGAGCAAAGCAATGCATCCTAAACATAAAACAATCATTTGAACTCATGACCGTGATGATGTTTGACTCTCTGGTGAGCCGACGTTGAAGTTGTTGATCAGCGCAGTCTCGTAGTCGCAGGACGTGGTTCGACGTTTTCATAACTGACTTCATCGCCAGACATGCGCACCTGTGAAATACGAAAAACCACAAATGAGATCCTGGAAAATTGTTTCAAGGGAACAAAGTGTTGAAGTTTCCACCAGAGAGACTGCAGACTATGTGGGCACAGAGGAATGAATGAATATACTCACAATGATGTCACGATCAAGTGTCTTTTTGTAACCTGGAGAGACAAAACAACAACAAAAAGTATCATTAATGGTCTAAAGGGAAGATCTATATGAACATGTTCTACCAAATTATGGTCTGAGTTTCCTCACATCTGTATCTGATGATGAGAACAGTGATTACAATCATGAGGATCAGTGCTCCGATTCTTAGAGCCAACATGACGGAGCTCAGAGGCCAATCTGTGGAATCTGTTGGACCTGATGTAGAAAGAAAAACACGTCCATCAGTGAATAAGAACAATAATTGAAACCTTCCAGAGGAAAATAACTGTAGTTTATCAATGTGAAATGTTTCTGTTTTTAACATGGATGGTATGAAAATAATTGAAGTCCAACATGTCAACCAACCAACGGACAAAGCTCTGTATCTGCTGTGCTGTGTATTATCTTACCTGGATCAGATTTTCCACGTGTGAACACAGGTGTGTAGTCAGCCTTTATCCTCACATTACCCTGATCATCAACAAACTGGCAGGTGTATCTCCTGTTGTGACCACTCTGACGCTTCACAGTGAGAACAGAGGTACAGTCAAACTGCCTGAGGAGATTGTACTTGAAACGTTGACCAGGCAGCACAGCTCCTGTCTCATTCACCCATCTGATGTTGCTCCGTTGACATATAACATAATTGTAACTCGACAGAGAGCACAGTATTGTGACTTCACCATCCCTCTTTGGATCAGCGTCTGGTGGAGATGAAGAAGCTGAGAGAAAACAAGTGGACACTGTTAACTCAGTGAAAAATGTTTGAGTGACTTTACTACAAGGTTCTATTGTTTTACTGAGCCATGAAACTCATCACTGTCCATCCTAACCAGGACACTGACATATCCCTCTGGTTTTGTTTGGATAGTGATAGTGGACAGGTAAAGGGTGTACAGCTGGAATGAGGCTGAGCTCGGCACATTACAACATGTTTGTCCCAAAACACAGACATATGTGATAAAAGTCAAATTCTCTTTTCATCATCTGAATGACTTTTCATGGAAACAAGACTCACTTGTCAGAACTCTTAGAAATACATCTACATCCTGATTAACATCGTTCCTCTGTCGACAGGTGTATTGACCAGCATCCTCAGCAGTGATGTTGTTAATGACCAAAGAGCAGGAAGAGTCCAGACTCAGCCTGGCAGCTCGGGACGAGCTCTGCTTAACATTTCCATTTTCAACCTCAGCAATGGTATCAGATGAATCTCTATTGTAAAGCCATGTAACGATGGAGCATGTTGAGTCAGAACGTGGTGCTGTGCCACAGGGCAGGATGACATCTTGTCCAGGTGTTTTGTAGATATAGATGTATTCTGCACTGATGCCTGCTGGAAAGAAAAGAAAAGATGTTCTGTGAGAAATGACACATTAAATATAAAATGTATTAACTTATTATTAATATTAATTTTATTCTTAAAAATGAAACATAATGTTAATTCAGCTCTGAACTGGGTTTTTGTGTGTCATCCTCTGGTGATTATCATTGTGTGAGAGTCATTTGGCCTCTTCAGGAAACAGCTTAACTCCACTGTTCAAACTATAACAAGAAAAAACTAAAGACCTCATAATCAATCAGAATAACAAATGTTGATTCAAATGACTTTTGACTTTTATAGACTTCAAAATGTCTCAAATCAAACTAATTTAAATGATTGAAGACACATTAGAGATTAGAGATACAGATCACACTCTACAGATGATTGAGGAAGTGATTAGACGTCCTCAAAATATACATACAGGCTGTGTTCATTTTTTTCCCCACAGTGAAATGTAGTTTAGTGGCAGCCCTGTTTAACTTCAGGACAATGCAACATTTAAAGCCACACTTCATTGTAGTTTCACAATCGCAGACTCAGCAGCAACCTCTGTGCCAAAAGCTGCAGTTTCTCTAACGTCCACTTGAGGCTGGCTCCAGAAGTGAGTCAGTCTCCATAAGTCCCCATGTTCAAATGTCCAACTTCACAGCAGAAATAAACATGTTTACAGCCTGGTACAAAAAACAGTTTTGGTCTCTGTAGCTAATTTCCCCGTTCATGACAACTGTACTGAGGGTGAATTTATATACAACTCACCCGTTCACATTATATTAAGGCTTAAAGTTATGCAGGATTAAGAGCGTGGATGCTTTGATTGACAGGTGGGTGTCATTACAGTTAACTTGCTTGAGCAACCAGGCTTCATTCAGCCTGCCTCAGCTCCACCCACCATCCACGTCTCAGATTAACCAGAGCCGCCACACTCTGAGTGACATCACGGATACAATGCCCATATTTAAACTGTCTATGTGTCAGGCACATGTAAATATAGAAACAACAGAGCATCTATTTTATACCTGTGATCCAACAGTTTAAATCTTTAAATGTGTTGACAATAATTATCTTAATCAATATATGCATCAATAAGTGTATTAAAAACAGTTTTATGTTCTCAACAAATGTATAAAAAAAAGTCAAAAGCTCCCATGCCAGGAAACTTCTGAATCTGGACAGGAAACCTCATTTGAATTGTGTTTTAAATAAAATTTTGCTGGTCATGTTTTGGACTACATGAGGAAGCCGGAGTACCTGGTGAGACGCGGAAGCACGGGTAGAACATGCACACTACACACAGGAAGGCTCGAGGCAAGGTTCCAACCAGGAACCTTCTTGCTTTGAGGCGACAGTGCTAACCACCGGTCCAACAGAATTGATTATAATTGACATTCTTGTCACTCACAACTATCGGTTCATATTTACAGGAAGTTTCAAAGCTCGTCTAAGACAGGAAATTAGTTTCACACGAGCCTTTAACTCACACCAATGAAAGTTTGAAACTTCTCTGAAGTCATGATGAACATTTAAATAAGAAAGCAGATATTTACCTTCAAACTGAAGCACAAGAATCAAGATTAATTCCAGCAGAGACATTTCGTGTACGTTCTCTGTCAGCGGGCGGACGCTGTGTGACGCTTGTCTTCCCTTCTACAGATCTGTAGGTGACGCCTCCGCTTTAATGAAAATAACTTGAGAAACAGCAGCTTACTAGAGTGTTATGATGATATCACTTCCATGTTCCTTCTAAACAGACAGCCATTATTAATAGAAACTTGTGTTTGACAAACTGCAGCTGTGACAGTTTAAAGATTACAATGATTTGATACAAAATGACTCCAAAAGCACTAATACAATGTTTTAAATGAGTGAAGATACATTTAAAGTGACTTGACTGAACAGAGACGCAGACCACAATCTATAGACACTCCAGGAAATGATGAGACTTTCTTGAAATATTCACCCACACAGTTCCTGTTAATACATATTAATATCTTAATGTCCATGCTGCAATGCTTGAGGTGTAATCAAAGAGGAAGTGACATGTTTGCTGCAGCAATGCCTGCAGCTCTTTGAGCGCTTTAGCATGCTCTCGTTTGCCCGTTAGCAGGACATGCTCAGCTACAGCTGAGGATGATGGGAATGTATTTAGTCATAAACCAAAAGACAAAATGGACAAACTGATGAGTTCACCGAGGATTACTGACGCACGCGGCCTGTCTGGTGTGAAGGGGTGAGCAATGTGGTGGGGCAGCAGTCTGCTGACAGTTGTGACACGTTTATGGAGGAACAGCTTAATCAGGCACTTTGTAAATATATGTCAATCCCATGTTAATCCTTATAAGTTAGGGGATGGGTACTCTTTCACTGAGTCCCATCCACTCCACCTACACTTTGTTAGATCCCGAGTTACCCCTGTACAGGTGGTACTGGTCCAGCTCTCCGTCTCAAGGGCCGATCCTCAGGCCCCTCTCGGGCCTGTTTAGAGGACTGTTTAAGCTGATGGCGAGGAGATTCGCCTAGCTTCTAACTGCCTTCATCCGCACGTCTACCCTGCTTACTCTAGTATAGCACCTGACCGAATAATCCCTGTGGGCCAAATACTACACTAGCCACGTACATTCACGGCAGCTCCCCTCTCATTGATCTGTGCACTTGGTATGGTTGCTAGGACAGTTTTTAGTGGCTCAGACAGTAAGCCCCAAGGGTCCGTTAATTTCGTTGGGCTAGAGTAACCTGTTAGAACCTTTCAAGATGTTAAACACACTATACCTGATAATTACAACCTTAGGAGATGCTATAAATTTGAGGTCCACAACTTAATCTTTAACTGCAGTAGATATATTTATTGCAAAGTTTAGCAAGGGCAAGCATACAGCTTAATTCATTCAAATATGATCAATCCTATTCCCTAAAATCACTATCCTTATAGTAATACATTTAAAAACCTGATACAAAGGCTGCTGCTGAGTTGTTGAGGTTTGTCCAATTTGGAGAGAGGAAGGGAAAGGGTGAAGCGATGACCAGTCAATCCAATCCTTTCACAACTGCCAAAACTGCTGGAATCTGTCAAAAGTTCCTGGCTTTGTCCAAAGCTCAGAAAATTCCCAGTGTCCACAGTCTTTTATTGGCAGGATGAACGCGAAAAGAGTCCTTGTTGGCCCAGTTGAGAGCCACAGCCGGTCGGAGATGGTTAATCCTCCTTGGCTCGGCTCCCTTCTGCCGGGTGTAGATACAGCAGTTGGACTCTTCTCTTGCGATGTTAGGCTGTTCGTCTTTCCGTCTCTGAAATTTTAAGTATAAGTCCGAAAATTCAATGCTCCGATGTGGTCAGTCGTCCAGCATGTCTCGAACCCGGACGCCGGCTGACGAGGACAACCACGATCTCCGTTGTGCAGTGACTCTTATACTCCCTGCTTGTTGGATCTTCCCCCTACTAGGCTACAATGAGTCACTTGCCGGATTCCAACCATATTAGGTGGCAATTGTCACAGTCCATCCTCCTTGTTTGTCCCTCCAGATGTCTCCCGCTCGCTTCACTTACCCCCTCCCTTCTCACCCTCTCTCCAGTTCAGTTGCTCAAGATTTCCTGGCTCAACCTTTCAGCATGATTTAGTTATGGTTATTTCCTTAGCTACCAGCTGTTGCAATGATTTCACAATCTCCAGTAGTCAGAATCAAAACTCAGCTATAATCACACTTCTCCTTACGGTTACATTCATTTCAACATTTCATTTTTACATTGTTTAAACACAGAATCATCAATAATCACTTTTTAGTTTAGCTAATTTTTATCTTTATGCATTACTCACATACTCAGACGGAAAGTCCCCAAGAGACGGAAAGTCCCCAAATGTCCAACGGTTTGTGCCATCACTGGCAGTACCGGAAAGGGATCTCAACTTACTTGACAACTTGTTTACTGTGGGGATGCCTCATGTGTGTCAAACCAGTGAGACGTTCACTTCCATGTAAACTGAGTTCATGTCTTCTTTGAATTGAAGGACAACGTAAACTGCTATGCAGATGACACTCTGCTCTATCTGAGGGAAATAAAGCTTACATGCAGACTTTATAGATATTTTGAATGTATATATTCATTATAGAATTAAACATATTACATATATAAGTTAAACAATAAATAAATAAACATATATCAACTATCAACTAGATTTCAGATGTTCACAGACACTTTAGTTTTAAATATGCATAAATTAAACATCCTGAAGGATGTGAAAACCTAAACTAAACTATGTGTTGATCAGTACAGTCTCGTAGTCGCAGGACGTGCTTTCGACGTTTTCATAACTGACTTCGTCGGCAACCCTGTGCACCTGTGAAATACAACAAACCACAAATGAGATCCTGAAAAATTGTTTCAAGGGAACAAAGTGTTGAAGTTTCCACCAGAGACTGCAGACTCTGTGGGCACAGAGGAATGAATGAATATACTCACAATGACGTCACGATCAAGTGGCTTTTTGTAACCTGGAGAGACAAAACAACAACAAAAAGCATCATTAATGGTCTAAAGGGAAGATCTATATGAACATGTTCTACCAAATTATGGTCTGAGTTTCCTCACATCTGTATCTGATGATGAGAACAGTGATTACAATCATGAGGATCAGTGCTCCGATTCTTAGAGCCAACATGACGGAGCTCAGAGGCCAATCTGTGGAATCTGTTGGACCTGATGTAGAAAGAAAAACACGTCCATCAGTGAATAAGAACAATATTTAAAACCTCCCAGAGGAAAATAACTGTAGTTTATCAATGTGAAATGTTTCTGTTTTTAACATGGATGGTATGAAAATACTTTAAGTCCAACATGTCAACCAACCAACAGACAAAGCTCTGTATCTGCTGTGCTGTGTATTATCCTACCTGGATCAGATTTTCCTGTCTCATCGTCTCCTATTCCACGTGTGAACACAGGTGGGTAGTCAGCCTTTATCCTCTCATTACCCTGATCATCAACAAACTGGCAGGTGTATCTCCTGTTGTGACCACTCTGACGCTTCACAGTGAGAACAGAGGTACAGTCAATCTGCTCGAGGATATCATACTTGACACTTTGTCCAGGCAGCACAGCTCCTGTCTCATCCACCCATCTGACGGTGCTCAGTTCACAAGGACTAACATAACTATAAGTCGACAGAGAGCACAGTATTGTGACGTTTTCATCCCTCTTTGGATCAGCGTCTGGTGGAGATGAAGAAGCTGAGAGAAAACAAGTGAAAACTGTTAACTTTCTATTGTTTTACTGAGACCTTTCAGTGACATTTCAAGTCATATAACAATAATATTTATCATCAAGTTGATATGTCAATCCCTGTAAGCTCGAGGAGGACTGCAACTAACACTGGCCAATCAGATTCGCTCCTCTCAAACTAGTGAGACATTCACTTCTATGCTGATGATCTGAATGACTTTTCATGTAAATGTGACTCACTTGTCAGAACACTTAGAAAAACAGGTACATCCTGATTAACATCGTCCCTCTGTCGACAGGTGTAGTAACCAGCATCCTCAGCTGTGATGTTGTTAATGACCAAAGAGCAGGAAGAGTCCAGACTCAGCCTGGCAGCTCGGGATGAGCTCTGCTCAACATTTCCTTTGTAAACATCAGTGAAGGTCTCAGATGAATCTCTACTGTAAAGCCATGAAACGATGGAGCATGTTGAGTCAGAGCGTGATGCTGTGCCACAGGGCAGGATGACATCTTGTCCAGGTGTTTTGTAGATATAGATGATCTCTGCACTGATGCCCGCTGGAAAGAAAAGAAAACATGTTCTGTGAAAAAAGACTTCCTTCAATTATACATATAGTCCTTTTTTCCCCACAGCGAAATGTATTTTAAAACCTAAATAAAGTCAGAGAAGTTACCGCGTGCAGTCATTCGCCCACGTGGTAAAAAAGATTCCATATGTGGACGTAGCCCACGAATTTTACTACGTTTTAAAATTATTTCTGTACAGTGACATTTTTGGCCACAAGAGCAGTTAACAAATGTATGTTTTGACGAAAGTTTCTCTCTGTCTCCACTCTAGCTCTCGAACATTTTGCCAATACACACCCATTGTAAATTTTGCCGTGATTTTTGCCATTTTTGGCAAAACCTTAGAGAAAGTCACAGCACACCATTCCCGGCCGAGCCGGTCGGTTTGCTACCTTTTTTGCGTATGTGTGACCAAAACTAGTAGTATAGTAATCACTGCCTCATTGTCCATCTTAACCAGGACACTGACATATCACACTGGTTTTGTTTGGATAGAGATAGTGGACAGGTAAATGGTGTACAGCTGGAATGAGGCTGAGCCAAATTCCAAAAGTCCAAAAGTAAAATTCTCTTTTCATCATCTGAATGACTTTTCACGGAAACAAGACTCACTTGTCGAAAGACTCAGATATACATCTACATCCCCATAACCGTTGTTGCTCTGTCGACAGGTGTAGAGACCAACATCCTCAGCAGTGACGCCCTTAATGACCAAAGAGCAGGAAGAGTCCAGACTCAGCCTGGCAGCTCGGGATGAGCTCTGCTCAACATTTCCTTTGTAAACCTCAGTGAAGGTCGTAAAATAATTTCTGCGGTAAAACCATGAAATGATGGAGCATGATGAGTCAGAGCGTGATGCTGTGCCACAGGGCAGGATGACATCTTGTCCAGGTGTTTTGTAGATAGAGATGTATTCTGCACTGACGCCTGCTGGAAAGAAAAGAAAACATGTTCTGTGAGAAATGACACATTACATATGAAATCAGTATTTTATATTTGCAATGACATAAAGAGAACGTGTCATCCTCGGCCATTTAGAGACAATGTTTAATGAATCATTTTAATTTATGTCTCAGTGATTTGCAGACTCTTCAGGAAACAGCTTGATGCTTTTCATCGAGATCAAGGAAAAATGTTCAGGAAACGACAAAGGATGTCATTTTTAAAAATATATATACATGACAGACTATTGCATCATTACTTCACTGCCCTTGAAGTTTATATCCATACATCCATTATCTGTAACTGCTTACTGGAGTACCCGGTGAGACGCAGAGACACGGGTAGGACATGCAAACTACACACAGAAAGGCCAGAGTCGAGGTTCGAAGGTAACGAATGGTTAGGAAAACCTGAAACATTTAAATAAGAAAGCAGATATTTACCTGCAAACTGAAGCACAAGAATCGAGATTAATTCCAGCAGGGACATTTCGTGTACTCTCTCTGTCAGCGGGCGGACGCTGTTTCTTTGTGGTTGATGTACTCGATGAAAATAACTTAGGAAAAACAGCAACAGAGACACAGATCACAATCTATACACACTCCAAGAAATGATTAGACTCCCTTGAAATATAAACCCACACAGTGCGTATTAATGCATAATAATATCTTAATTTTCATTGTGTTTGAATCAAAACAGGAAATCACATGTTTGGTGAGAGATGAAGAGTCTGCTGCGATGCTGGCAGTCTGCTGACACGTTTATGGAGGAACAGCCTAATCAGGGTTGAGTACAACGTTTATGTAAGAGAGTCATTTATGTCTCAGTTAGTGAGTCAGTGGACTCTTTGTTATGCTTCACTGTGAGAAGTCTAACAATAAATAGTCCAGAACGTAAACCCCATCAGAAAACCACAGCGTGCCGTTTAGAGTTAGAAAACTCTTTGTTACCTGTGTCACCCAACTGCTGTGCTGATGTGTTGGCACTTGAAAGTATTCATAAAAAGTTTTTTTTGCGTACTTGAATTTCCTCTTTAAATGCACCTCATGTTCTTTCTTTACTTGTTTTAAAATATTCCTGTCAAAATTGACATTAAAGAAACTTTCAAAAATAACTTTTATGGGGCGGCGTTATATATATATATATATATCCTACACAATCATTGTCTTTACACTGGTCATAAAAGTTTATCAAATTAATTCTAGATCCAACTAATTTAACTTGTGCTTAACTTAGCAGTTATGCAACAGTAATCATCACATAACGTGCAGCCAGGTATGAAGTAATAATATGAAATGTAATTTTCTTTATATGCCACTAGATAGCACTGTTCTTTATACACAGCATCACAGTGTAAAGGCCAATCAGGAGATGGGAACTAATTGTGCACTACTGCACTTACATGAGATAATAGATAAGATAAGACCTTTGCATGGTATAAAATGTGATGAACATTGATGTTAACAAGTATATGGTCAGATTCACGTGACAGTATTTGTTACCTAAGTGTGACTTTTATCATCACCCAGCAAGTCAGTGTTAAATCTCGTGTTATTCCAAAATAACACGAAAAGAAAAGAAAAAAGTCTGAGTCTCTTTCAGCATCTCTACCCTGTTAAACCATTAAAAACACATAATATTCAGATTTTTAAAAGGGAACGGCAAATTTCTTAAAACAAATTGGCATTGTATTTTTTTTTAACCAAATATCAAACAGGAGGAAATAGTGCATATCTCCAGGGTTGTATGTGCAGTGAAGGAAGTATCTAACTTTTTATTTTTGTATATTATTGACAGATTTCAGCAGTTAAAAAGAAAGAACTGAACAATGATAAGAATGAATGTTCAAAAACTTAAATAAGGAAAGAAAATCAGAGCAATTACCTCCAAAGTGAAGCACTGAAATGAGGGTTAATTCCAACAACGCGTTGTGTTCGGTCTGTTCAGCAGTTAATGTCCTGTCAGGGTTTTTGACACTGACACAAAACTGTAGGTGATGACGAAATTGTGGTTTTGTTGGTCGAGTTTCTGAGTAAAGTAGCATCACTCACCACCAGACTTGTCATACATAACGTCCGATAGCAACATTGTCAACGTTTTTTTATTTTACTCATAAAAAAAAAAAAAGTGTTGCGTGGACAAATGACTTAATTTCATGTCATCACAGACATCTTGAGGAAGTTGTCGGCTGGGTTTAGCTCAGCAACAACAAAAAAAAGCAAGAACAGCATTTCACTTCCTCAAATTGCTGTAGTAGTAGTAGTAGTAGTAGTAGTAGTTACAGTAACAGTACAAATTCTACCATGTTTTTGACAATTGCAGGTCAGCAAATCTGAGAAACTCAAATATTTTTATAAAAGACACATGTAGTGGCATATATCATCAATACTTTCTATGTTATATCTCAAAAAAACAACAACAGATAATTAAAGATCATTGTTGCTTTAGCTGGACAAAACAGTGTATTCGTGAATATCTCACAGATTTTCAGGTTTTATGAGGTTAAAAAGGTGTCTCTATTTATGTACACCAAACTAATGACATTTTTTTAGTGACTGGATAAAGTGTGTGCTCATGAAGACACTGCACATTGGGGTAAAATGCTTTTATTGTTGTGAATGAACCCAGCGTCCTTTGATTACAACAGAAACGTAGAGAGTAATGTCATCCGCATATCGCGTGTTTCGAGAATTCATGACAGCAAAGATTTCTTAACATCCCAGTGTAAAAACTGCTTAGAAAATGACTGAAATCCAACAGCAGCTTCACAGATAAACGCAACAAAACTTTTTACATACTTTTAAACAGTGATATATATTTAGAAAGTGCAAAAATCTGCGCAAATAAAGTACCTCCACTGTGGTTTTGGCTCAGCACACATTTTGGATGAGAGGATAAGGCTGATGATAGTTTCTCTTATTTCTTATTGTCAAGACCAAAAGCAACAACAAATGGGTCCACTAACAAGTGCAGTGTGTGTGTATCATATTCATTGTTTCTCAGAAACTATTGATGAGCCACACTGTTGCACACGTACACCATCCTGCAGCCACAAATCACTCACTTACTCACTGGAGTATCTAATGTGTACTACTATGCAGCTGAAAATTGTCTCAAGAAAATGTATTACTTCCTCCTCTAAAGTTTGAGTCATCGATACTTGGGAAAATTACAGAGCCATAAATCATAAAATATATATTTGTAAACACTTTTGTTTCACTTTTTGACTTACAACCTCAGAAAAACATTAACTGTCTTTGTGCTGAGTGCCACAGAGAGAGTATCAAGGCTGGAGAGCATAATGAGAAACTAACAAAAGCCTTATCCTGTAAGAAAGTGTCCCATTACCAGAAATCTGTCTTTGCTTTTGTCTTCGTCAGTTTGACCTCTGCCAAGTTGTTGTGTGTCAGATAACAGTTACACTGTGAACTTAAAGTCCACAACCATGAAAACATTCCCTGACATCCAGAAATTCATTTCCATGGCAGTGCCTCTAAATTCACAGACGTGTTTTGTGGCTACAGCAGAGCAAATTTAATACGTAGAATAGCGTCAGCAGTAGTCACAGTACCTAGTAGATACAGTCATTTCCTGATGTCACGTGTAAAATGTTATATATAGTTCACAGACTGAAGAGACACATTCGTATGAAAACATATGTCATGAAGTGTCTGACAGGTTGCACCAGACAAGTTAAATTCTCAGTAATTTTCCATCCAGAGGACCATGTGTTATTAACCCTTTCAGAATCTCACTCAGTGCAATTTGCCAAGAATTTATTCACAGAGACGATTAAATAGTCTAACTTGACAGAATGAATAAATTATATGACCGTATATATCAAGACTTTAGTCTTCTATAAAAGTTACAAAAATAAGAGAGAGATGTTAGATGTTGAACTGCCAAGAACGAGAAAACAGAGAAAAACTTTCAAGGGTTTGAAAATAGCCTGCAACGTTATGTTAAAGTATATTCAGAAAGGGTAAAAGTAAAACGCCTGTGTATTGATTTTAATATTCTCACACAGGCCTTGTGTGGCAACTTGTAGTAATTTCCAAATGCAATGAGCAGTTCCTTTAATGATTCATTTTGAAATGTTGAAAAGTCCAGAGAATAACATAATATTAGTCAGAATTACTCGGATTAGTAGATTAGTCAGAAAAGTCTTGCAGACAGTGGTGTGAAGCTTGTAGGGGTGAAGTTGATAATGTGCCATTTTATAGTGGAAGAAAAAAAATCAAACCATGTCCAGTTTGTACAAGGATTTACCTTTTTTTAAAATTTAAATTTAAGCCAAACAAAATCTGTTCTTGCACATGAACGTCAGGTAAACAATTTAAAAATACATCATGCGCAGGCAGCGTGTTACACCTCGGTGAGCTAAATACACATTTTCTATTCGGAAACTGTTAAAGTTGGCAACATTCATTCACACTTAAGTAAAAAAAAAAAGTATACTTCGAGTTATAAACGGGTAAAGAAATCTACAAAAAGCAGAAGTCATACAGGTCAACACATTTTTACGACATAAATTAAATGAAAATAACTTAACATCGAACACGTTTGTGCTTCTCCGGCCCGCTCTGCCTCAGACATGCAGATTCTCTGTGCAGTAACGGACGGGAGTCCAACATTGAAAAACACTTTTGAAGTCATGTATTTTCAGTATAAAACTTGTTGAAGTTGTGCGTGTGTTTTTGCTTTGTGCACAGAAGTCAGAACATGTTCACATTCTGTTTGGTCCACTGTGGTTTGTGTAGGAAAACACTGCAGCACAGTTGTGTTGTCAAGTCTTTGTAATCTATCTATCTATCTATCTATCTATCTATCTATCTATCTATCTAGCCATCTTTAACTTTGGGCTAGGATTTAACAGAAATAGCGATGGGTAAAGAAATGACTAAATAAATATGACTTTACACAAAGAGCCAACATCTTTGAGAATGACTCATTGTTTACTATGACAGTCACATGAATCATAAGAACAATATATTACTTGGAATAAAAACAGTTCCTAATATCCTCTACTGCCCTTCACTCCACCACCACCTTTGTCCGGTTGTGGTGGTTAAGTGACGTGAAGGAAAAGAGGGAAAAATCTCAGGGATGCGCAACTGCACCTCAAAAAGTTTTTAGTCTTTTGCTTCAATCATTTTTTGTGTGTTTGTTTTTGCTGCCGCCGCATTCAGTCGCAATGGAAGAACTCCAACCATTTATGGATCCCGGCAACACAAAAGAAAAAATAAGAAGAGGCTGCAAATAAAAGCAAGTCAGGAATACCCCCTTCTAAATCCTCTATGATGCATCATTCAGTAGCGTTCTGTGTAGCTGTCTCACTGTCTGTGGTTGAGTGAGTTCTGCTTCTGTGTAAGGTTGATGTCATAATGATCCAGGAGTCGAGCAAACAGAAGTTACGTGACAATGTGCAAATACTGCCGACGCATTTTCTGGCTGTTTATAACACAAGGTGTTCACCCTGTGCTGAAGGGGCTGCAAAGAATATTCCCATTTCTCTAGGCACCACCACACGCTGCCTCGTCGGACTTAAGTCAGTCCGTTATTATGTGGACTAAAACAAACCATGCATTATTTGCAGCTGCGTCTCGGACCGACTGCAATGTGACTTTTTAAGACGGATACTGATTTTAGAGGGGAAAGGTTCACAGATTGTTTTAGCTTTTCTTCGTGGACTGTGCACCGATTCACTTTATCGAGGTACTCCGAAGAGTTGCTTTCCAAAAAGAAATAACTTTAGTAAAGAACATTTAAGTAAATATTCTTTAACATGTTAAATAATTTAATATATATACACTGTCAACTGTTTCTTGTTGACACTGCTGAGAGCTGCTTCCTCTCTCTTACTCTGTGGTCCTTTCCACAGAATTATAAGTAGCAGTCCAGGGATGTAACGATGCATCGTGACACGATTAAGAATCGTATCGTGAACAAAAAATCGTGACTCGAATCGAGTCGTGAGTTGAGTGTATCGTTACATTCCTACTTACCACAAGCATTTTTTCTGCATTAAATAACAGTTTTCATATCGCGTACCGATATGTTTGCGATGTGCCAATACCGGCTGACCAATATATCAGTCGGGTTTTGTCGTCTCGAACAGAATGCATGCAGCATTTTAGGAAAATAAACATGATTTACGTTGACTATCCTTCGTCCTAAAAACAGCTTTCAGATGCAAACTAACATAACCAGTGTCGTTTGTAAAGAAGAGATCAAATGAAGCAACATTAACAACTTTTACAGTGTGTTGTACAACTTCGGTCCAGAGCATGAAAGGATAATTCAAGTAAACTCAGGAAATGTTGGCGCTGTGCAGGCAGCAGTGGCTGCAGTACATAACCGAACACAATGCTTCTTCTCAGTTCTTAGACACCCCGAGGCTCCAAAAACCGTCACCTGCTTTTGTTTTGACGATGATCTAAAGAAGCGCCACGCTTCACAATACAAATAAAGTGCAGTGGAGCTTCTTCTGCGTGTTACTGCATACGTACGACCGTCGACAGTTCTGTCAATGCTTCTTCTGTGCAGGTGTTCTGGAGCACGAGGCACCTCGGTGCACCTGTGGGAGTCAAACATCTTGGGACGAACGTTGACCAACTTGTCGGTCACGCGCCTGGCTTGAATCCACTGCAGATTGTGGCTGTGCTTGATTAGACCTGGCTCACATCCAGAACCTCCAGCTTTCCAATTATCGAGGAGATTATTCTTGGCAAAAGAAAAAAACAAAACAAGTGCACCTCTAGGTACTTCACATGGAAGATGGTGCCAACACGTATCCCAGGACAGCTGACCTTCTTTACCCGTCCTACGATCCAGTGACTTGACAGGGTTACAGCGAGGTTTCAGGGGAGAAGCTGATCGAGTGCTCCAGCTTGACGCCGTTGGACTTGGTTTCTGAAGGGCAGTCCCCAGGACATTCAGTCGGAATCTAGAACGAAAGAGAGATAGAGAGTTAGGTGGTGATCAGAACAAATTCAAAAAGCATTCGTTGTTATTTGCGGAGGAAGAATTAGATTAGAATTCTTAAATAAATCTGCGTCAGCCAACCTGTCAGTAACAACCCAGAATTATTGCACCTCCACTGGGAACCGGGACAGTTAAATATCATTTTATAAAACTGCATTAAAGGTGCAGTTTGTAAGATTTGAGACCATGATTTTCAGAACAAGGCAGACATGGAATATAATATTCATAAATATATTGTATCGTGCATGTGTAATCACATGAAAATATATATATATTTTTTAAATTCTCCTTTTATATTTGCAGTGGGAGCGGGTCCTCTTTCATGGAGGCTCATTTAAACTTGTTTTTGTTGACTCTCAGTACGTCAACTCAAATGCATGTTTCAAATATCTTTTTCAGTGTTGACTCCTGTCTGTTATCGGTCAAATAATCCTCTTTACCGCCACTATTATGCAAACCATCGGCAATAAGCTTGACTGGTGATGAATCTTCCAACAAAGTGACTCAATCTTGACCGACCATCAAAAAAACGTGTTGCTCCTTTAGGCTGCTTAATCATATCTGACGCCTGAGTGGCTGTGACGTCACCAACAATCAACTTAAAAGAGCATTTCAACATTCTTCAACACTCTTAACGCTGTCATCGTGGCTCTTACACTGTCCTTTATTAGACATGACAGAGGGAAGGCGCCATCCTGTGGAGATGAAGTGAACAACCAGCTGGGTGAAGCAGCTAAAAATCTGGATTTTTCCCTCAGGAGTCAGTAAAACAGAGCTAGAATAAGGTGAATATTGGACTTGTGTCTTTCTTTATCCTAACACCAGATTGGACCAAATAAAAACAAAACTGAACTCCTGTACAAAGTACAATCGTGTAAAATGAGGTAGCGCCACAGTGAAAAGGCAAAATTTTCTACCTTGAAACACGTCTCATAACGCTCAAACGTGCCCGTGTGATCATTTGGAAACCTCTGAGCTGAGAGTGAAGAGGAAGCAGAGGATGAGTTTGATTGCAGCTTCAGCGGTGACTCAGCAGGACGGTGGGAACGCAGAATAAAAACTGATTGAAGAGGCCGGACGAAACGATTTAACAGATTTAATGGCCTGGCCTGTCTGCCCTGGCCTGATTTGCAAGGCACCTTCAGAAACCATCAGAGGTTAGATTCAAGAAGAGGAAGGATTTTTTTATAGCGTCATTCATTTCGAGGACACTTGGTATGCCAGGACGGAAACAAAAGGAGACTTAATGTCCAGACTGACAAGGGCCTCTGTTCAGGGAGAGCAGAGAGAGGCTCAAGAATCTGTCTCGCCATAAGGTCACTCCATGGGACGTCAATAGGAGGGAAAATACTGGACAAAGAGACACTCAGACTCAGTGCTGTCCTCTCTAAAGGCCACTCCACAGGGATGGCAGAGGTACATTTCAGATATTTTAACCCAGAACGTCGTCAAATACACAAAAATACTGAAAAAGCTTTTTTCCTATCTGCCTGAACTGAAATAAATGTCTCTCTTAAACCACTAAAAACCATGCAGCTCTTGCAAAGTGACTAAAGAAATGTGATTTACAGGTAGAAGAACGCAGACGTGTGTTTTTGTGCACTTACTGCCTGCAGGTGGTTGCTGTCTAATCCCATGTTGACGTTGTGTCGTTTGAGTTCTGACTTAATCAAGGCTGAAACACAAAACAAGAAAAAGATTTTTAATATAGGTTCGACGTGGACACACACACACACACACACACACACACACACACACACACACAGCGTACCAGTGAGCAGTATTCCCAGGAAGATCCAGGCGCAGAGGAAAAGATTTCCAGCCAGCGGTTTGTAGTCTGTCGTCAGTTTACCCTGAATCAGAGTGAAAATGATCCCAAATATCTGCACACACACACACACACACACACACACACACACACTACAGTTAGCTTCTCTTCACAGATTTCTCTCAACGATCAAATTGAATTAATCAAAATCACGCTAACGTTTAAAAAAACTTTTGCGATACCTGAGCAAAAGCATTGAGGAGTCCTGACGACGTTCCCTCTGACTCCGGGTACGTGATCTCCACTCCAAACTCAAAGCCCAGAGGGAGGTAACCCGTCATGAAGAACCTGAGACACACACACACACAGTTCAGAGACTAAATAAAGTCAAATAATGTGTGTGTTCTGTTTAAACACACTACAAGGAGATTTGAACTGGTGCGACCTGCATAAACACACAAAGCAGTACCACTTGTGTCCACGGGGGGCACCACAAACACACACTCTGTTAGTCCTTCAGTCATCAGACACACAAACCTTTAACTTACAATATTTGAAAAATATTATGAGTTAAAGGTTAAAATGATAATTTACATTTACACAGGATATTTATTAATAAAGCTGCAAGAATGAGTTCATTAATCGATCTAGTCATCTGTCTAACTATTAAATTCATCGTTTAGAGAAACACTTTCCATGTTCTCTGTCTCTATGTGAATATTTTCTGGTTTCTTTCGTCCTCTCTGACAGTAAACTGAATATTTTTAGTCAAAACAAAACATGAGAGGACGTCACCTCGGGCTTTGTGACATCGTGATCAGTGTTTTTCACTATCTACTCACATTTCATGGACCAAACAAATAAAAAAAGCCTCAAAGGCATTGGAATATGTGTAAGTTTCTAAACCTTTACACTTCATTTGTTAACGTCTTTTAATTTATACCTAAACATCCACACAGTGTGTGATACATGCCTGCAGCAGGCCTGTGTTTAAACCTGCAACAGCAGAGACAGTGTCTTCATTATTTGTTTTGAAAGCAGCCGTGACAGTAAAGCTCCACAGACACGATGCAGCCTGAAGGTCAGATGGTTTAAAGATACGGTTGGCAGTTTGAATTTCAGCATCTGGGTGAAAGAAGCAACAACAGTCTGCAGCTCTGTGATCAAAAGAAGCTTCTCTGATTCGTTGAGATCTTCCACTGAACTCTGGTGCTGTTACGGGACGTAAAGCATGAAGGAAGGGAACGCGTTACGCAGACTGATGTGTCGTTTGGTCTTTACAAGGCCAGATCGTTTACGAGGTTAAATTATGCCCCTTTACTTTATGACACTGTGCAGCCTGGAACTGTAAAGTCGATATTTAACATGCACACAAAGACACGTGGTGGATCCTGTCTCACATCTAAATGTTTCAACTGTCAAATATTGAACCTGCAACGTGCCGCGGTGCTGACAGGTATCTATGTTTTAGAACAAATAGTCGGATAGTTTAGTGACTTGTGCTCGTCGTACCCCAGGACTCCAGCAGTGAAGAAGACCAGGTAGATGTTGTCCAGGTTCAGAGTGAAGGTGAAGACCACCATGCCCAGAAACGACAGGCCGTACACGATCAGAGTCGTCATCCTGTCAAAACCAGCAGCACAGACACATCAGAGGCAGACACTGAGTCAACAAATCAACATTTGCCCACATCCGGATTCACTTGGTAAAACTATTGAGTCCAATGAAACTAGAGCACTGGCCCGACCTGTCTGAGGTTTGGGTGTGGTCAGGATTCAGTTTCTTCAATGTGACTGTCTCAAATTTCATTTTACCCGTCGTCCTAGTTAGATGATTTGTTTTGGGTCAATCGTATGAAAGAACTCTGAACTCATATTACACGACGGCAGGTGACACACCTGAGTCTTAATCCCAGTGAAGTGAAACCTACAGCAAACAATGATATAATCAGACAATGTTTGGGGAAGACCTGTTCCTGTTTCAACATGACAATGCCAACATGGACAAAAAGTGAAGTCTACATAGGAAAGATCGGTGCGTAGGAAAGAGTCTCCAAACTTCAACCCAATGCAGGCCAGGGTCAAGAACATATACTCAGAGTGGGGGCGCACTTGGAACGGCATTTGATTGTTTTGAGTCAGAATGGGACGTCTAACCTGAAATTAATATTAAATACTGACAAAAAAAGTATAAAACCACATAAAGCATTACTTCTCCTGTCTATACCTTCAGAATGACAACAGGCTGCTATGGAATAACCATACAGAGCTCTACACACATCAGACTGGTCAGTTATGGAATAATAATATAAGTATAATACAAATATAAGTCAATAGTCTGCTGTTTTGTGAAGGAGACTCGTCATAGCCTTTTCATTTAGTCTCATGTCAGTGCAAACACTGTTGTGTAACATTAATTACCATAACTGTGTGAACATATGACAGTTCTACTGTCTTTCAGTTTAATTAATACAGTTACTACAGTAACTATCTGATGGAAAGTCATGCTCCACTTGTCTTCGGGCGTAGATTTGTGCCGAGAAGCACGTTTCATTTCCTGAGGTAAAGCTGAATCAGAGAGTGTTTAATAATCACACACCTGCTGATCCTTCTTCCAGCCGTTTGCGCACACTGCCTATGAGACATGTAGCACTTTACATACATTTACATATTATTCAAATTTCAACTGACTAAATATTGAACTGAGAGTGCGATTCGGCTTTATCACACCCTGTAAACTTTGAGTGTCCACATACTTTTGGCCAGAATAATAATAACTAAAGATTTTTTTTTTTTAAGGCCTTTCCCAGATGTTAATAATTACTGCATTATGTGTAACGTTAAAGTAAAATTTCACGTTCTGCTACTGCACCATCGTCCTATAAAGACGCAGCAAGAAATTAACAGGTGGGCAAAGTGTGTGTGTGTGTCTGTGTGTGTGTGTGTGTGGCCTACTTGTATGTCTTTGTGTGGTCCAACCACAGGCCGCAGAGGATGGAGCCGACCATTCCGGCGACGACCAGAGTCAAGCCGATTCTCCCGGCATTCAGCTCCTGGTTCTGAAAACAGAAGAGGAGACAGACAGACGAGTTAATACAGACGAGTGGAAACTGGACGGCTTTTTGTGTTTTCATGCTCATGAAACCTGAGCAGAAACACGAGGGTTCATCGTAAAGGTGGACGATAAGCCGGTCACATGTTCTGTAAGTGTGTACAAATGTGTGAGGGGTGTGTGTGTGTGTGTGTGTGTGTGTGTGTGACAGAGACTGAAGAGCTTTGGAGTGAATGAATCGCTCTCTCTCTCCATCGCTTGGCCTCTTGTGCATATGTGTGTGTATGTGTGTGTGCACTGACGTTGTTATGGTGGGCAGCAGGCATGCGTGAACGCAGCTAACGAACTCCGACAATAAGCTCGCGTCTCATCAAAGCCCTCAGAAGTTTCTTTGTTCTTTCTCCTCTTTCTTTCCTTTCAGGCTTATTTTCATACAAAGTTGAAAATATTGGCGTGACGATTAAGAAAGAGCTCTGGATTATCTGATCGGGATTGTTCCATTGTCGTGTTGTTTGACCTGCTCTGTGTCTTTGACTTTCAAAACGGGACAATAAGTGACAAAGGTCGACGGTAATCCGACAGCTTTTCTTTGGTTTGCTCTTCAGCACTGAAGACAATGGATCGACCCGGCCCGCATGTGAACCAACGCGCCGTCATTTGTTAGTCTTAGAAACACAAACGTGTGGGAAACTGAAGGTGAAAAGCTAAATCAACACGCATGCACTTTGTATGTTACGTGATGATCTGGCTTGTATTGTGCACTTTGATGTGAACACACAAATGAAAACATAGTTATACATATAATATTCCATACTGTGCAGATAGCGCCCCCTTTAGTCTCACACACTGGACCTTTAAGTATGTTTATGTATGCTGTCAGTGGCTCAGAGAACCACTGGAGTCATCGGGGGTTCACCCTCTGCAAACCATGAACATCTGGAGCAAATATCATTGGAATCCTTCAAGTGGTTGCCAAACATTGGATTGACAAAGCAACCACTACGCTACGCATCAGAACAACCATCACCATCTCCAAAAACTCCATGAATCATTAAGTTTATGTAACAAAGATTCTGTGAACTTCGTGTCGTGTTTCCTCTCTTAAAACCCAGATGGAAACAGACAGGAGAGATCACGATTAAACAGTTTAATTCACTCATTAACTTGTTGTTGTTTTTTTACCTCATAGCAGGCCATGATCATCTGGTTGAGCAGCGTTGAGACGGAGTAGAAGGATCCCGTCATTATACCTGCAGACGGACAGAAACAAAGAGGCAGTACAGTCAGAACAACAAACACATTAATGTTATCAGACATGTTATCATTTACTGGCTGCGTGTCTAAAGTGGCTCTGAGGATTTCTCAGTTTCTGCTGTGGGAGCGCTGTGTCTGTTTGTAATCAGCCTTCAGGGTCACAACTTAAAACTTGGGTATGTAGAAGCGAGCGATGGCTCACAGGAAAACGTAACAAAGCACTGGTGTGGTTTTGTCTTAGTCGCTGAACGTCGCTCACACTTACCGTAGCTGACGAGCAGGAGGACAAACGCTTTGTTCTTGATCAGGTTGACGATGGACTGTCTGTAGGAGTAATCCTCAGGCGGGGAGTCTGGAAGGACAGCCTGGGCCTGACTGGGAGGGAGGGAAGGCCGGTCCTTTATGACTGTAGGGGACGAGGCGAGTTCGGGTTAGATCGTTAAATATGTGATGATGTTCCCTAATGAGGAGTAAGCAACATAAATAACACGATGCGGGATCTAAAATGAGACGATTTCACCCTCTCCATAACACATTATATAGCTGATGTGACTCTGTGCCCCGTAAGCCTGCTCTTAAACGGCACGGAGTCACACACCGCCGACTATTTCACTGATTTTGGTGAAACTGGATCGTATTTCACGGATGTTGTCTGATGTCCTCCGGCTGCTCCGCCTCAACTCTTTGTGATTTACAGACTTTCCTGATGGACAGTGAAGTAAACTGCTGTTTAAGTTTGTTAGCCGGGCTGCCTGGACTGTGAGATCAGAGCTCCGGGAGGGGAGTGTTAGTGTTTGTACCACCGGGAAGAAGAAGAGGTTTTCAGCATGGGCGAACGCTGACGGTGTGTCGTGCCAGAACAGGAGCTGGGCAACCAGACTCAGCAGCCTCTATGGACATAATGGCAGAGGCTGAGAAAACGAAGAGGACGTTGACGGAAGAAGCCAAAAAGATAAAAGAGGTAAGAGAGGAGCTGAAATACAGACGCCGCGGTAGTACTGCACTCTGAAAAAGGGGGCGCCAAATCACAAAAATACAAATTTCTTGATTGTTTTATTATTTTTGCAATGATGCTCAAACCTCTGATCTCTCTTTAGCCTAATCCTATTATAATATTAATCCTTGAGTCCTAATTCTGAACTGGTCTCTTGCAGATGTAACGAGCCGTCATATCTGCATCCTGACGAGGACACAAACCTCAGCTCTTGAGTGCATGTGTGGTCACCTCACATGACGTTGAGGTAACTGAACCACAAATCTGATGAACACAGATGGCTGCACACAGTAAATGTATGCTACATCCCTTGACACAGGGCTGTGTGTGTGTGTTTGTGTGTGTGTACCTATAACCGTGAGGATGAAGAGGACCGTGGAGACGGCGGCGGTGCCGTAGAACATGATGCTGATGTTGTGGCCCGTCAGTTCAACGTCATCAGGAGTGTTGGGGACCAAAACTGGAGGCAACAGGAAGCCGATGGCTGTTCCCAACTGCGGACACACACAGGAATATTGTTTACAAACACCACGATGATGTAATACAATATATAATATACATAACATACAATATATGTTATATTAGATATTGAAATTTAGTGTTTTTTGATAAGATCTTAATAATTTTCACATATTTACATGTTACATGTTGTATTATGCAATGTTTATTATTATTTATTACTCATATGTTTCTATTCTAACCATAAACACACATGATAAAGTAATACTCTGTGGCCCACACACACACTGACCTGGTTCCCGAGCACAGCTGTGGCGCACGCCGTGGAAACCTCCCGGGGACCGAACCACACCGAGGCTATGCGTGACGGCAGGCCGAGGATGAACACCTGCGCCACGGAGCAGACGACCTGCGCGGTGACGGTGACTCCGAACAGCTCGGGGCTCACGCTGGCGCACTTGAGCCAGGCGCCGGCGCAGTTGAGGCCGGCGCCCAGCAGGGACGTCAGCCGCAGACCTTTACGGTCCAGCAGCCAGGTGGCCGGGAAGATGAGCGGCACATAGGCGACCATGTAGACGATGGAGAGCCAGTCCACCTTGTCGTTAGTCACGCCGTAGTACTGGGTGAACACGTTGGCGATGATGCTGTACTGGATCCACTGGAAGGCGTTCAGCAGGGAGTACAGGCTGAACACCGCCAGCACGGCGAACCGGCGCCCGTACAGCCTGGTCTCCAGCCTCTTCTCCCCCACCTCTCCTCCTCCTCCTCCTCCGTTGGGCAGCATCGCCTCTCTCTCATCCGCCGGCACCTCCTTCTCCTGCTCCAGCTCTCGCTCGGTGTCCGTCTCGCCGCGCGTCGTCGCCGTCGGCGCCGCTGCGTATGTCGCGTCCGCGCATCGCTCGCTCGCTCCGCGCAGCTCGGGAGACTTCCTCGCGATCGTGATGCCGTCAGGTGGCATGTGCTCCTGCACGAGCTCACCGGCAACCATGATGCACGTGTGGGTAGTTTCTTTTTGTTTCCTTCTCACCGGCTGATGAGCGAGACTAGGGGCGAGGCAGGAAGCGAGGGCGCGCAGGAACGAGCGGTTTCCTCATTCGGTTACTTTGTGATGCCGCTTTGACGCGTGAAATATCATCAGAGAATATGACGTGGACCAGATCACGGCTGCAGGAATATTAAAATAACCACTGCTCTTCTTCCCGGCTTCTCTCCAGCAGCATGCTGCCCGTGTGGTGCTGCGCGTCTTGTCTGCCTCCTCTCCGGATGGCTGGATGCCTCTCTGGGTCCCTCTATCTTTTGTTCAGATGACGCTGACACACGGCCTTCCGATGCCCAGGAGCCAATGGTAGAGCAGCAGCAGCAGCTTGTAGTATCTTGTAGCGCTGCCTGTAACTGTAATCTGTGACCATGTGGAGGCTGGAAACACATGATGCAACAGCCCGTAGAGAGTAAAGTGGAAGCAGACTCACTAATGCACATTAACAATGATTATTAACTGTGTATGCACTGTAAAACATATTATTGTACTTTGACAGGAAATGGTTTGCAGTAAATTCACAGTAGTTTTACAGTAATCACAGTATTTCTACCAAACTACTAAACTCTTCTGAAAACCACGATGATATAATACAATATATAATATACATAATATACAATATATGTTATATTAGATATTGAAATTTAGTGTTTTTTGATAAGATCTTAATAATTTTCACATATATTTACATGTTACACGTTGTATTATGCAATGTTTATTATTATTTATTACTCATATGTTTGTATTCTAACCATCCACCATAACTTCTTCTGAATTATGATATTGTAATATTAAAGAAACCACATATTATCACCATATCAGAGTGTAATTTAACATTAAAATACTATTTTTTTTTTGTATATTACCATAGAAACACGGTACAATACTGTGATTTTCATCTGTATTACTGAGTTATGTCACTACAGATGAAAATCACAGCACTGTACGGTGTTTCTATGGTAATATACAAAAAGAAAAATAGTTTTTTAATGCTAAATTACACTTTGATATAGTAATAATCTGCGGTTTCTTTAACAGTTTACAGTAACATCCCAGTACTGTACTGTACAGTAACCTGACACACTGCTAAAAATGTATAAAACAGAGTATTTTGATCCATAACATTACTGTAAAACTACAATATTTCATGGCTGAGTTATAGTATATGGTGCTTTTTGTTCTTGGAGACACGGTGAGCTCAGTGCTGAAAGGTTCATGTAAAACACTCAGAGTGAGATGGATCACATGCTGTAACATGGCTGCTGTGTTCGTATGATTAGCCGCTCCATATGCTCAGGACGTTATCTGTTCTAATCCTAATCATCGTTTGACCCAGTGGGACTCTACAGACAAGCTACAGGTAGAAGTCTGATCTCATTAGACACAAATCTCACCTGAGATTTGTGCCAAAAGACAAACTTTATATAGACACATTGTGTGTTTTACATTCAGATGCAGGCCTGTATTTTTATGCACTTCATCTCTGTTGTCTGTTTCAAGATCAAATAACCTCTGTTTGAGAGGAGGGAGGGAGCTGAGCTCTCACTCTGTCTCTGTTTTCAGGTACCAAGAGGAAAAAAACAAGAATTTGCTCTCAGGGGAGTGATCAGCATCATCGCGTGAAAACATTCGACCCAAAGGAAAGCATGTGTGTCAACAGACTGGTCGTGTCTCATGTCTCGGGTCTCGGACAAAGAGGACTCGGGATTTCAAGACTGGTTAAGACCAAGACAAGTGCGGAGATATTATTCACTAAATAACGTGGAGTTTGTTAACTGAAAATGTGTTTACACCAGCTGTTCTTCAGTCTGTGGTTAGAGAGCAAACACCTGCACGGCACAGAACACTGAAGAGAGTTCAGGTCGAGGTTTAACCACAAGACCAAGAACAACGAATCAAACTCGGTATTTTATGAAGCGGGTTGTTAAAAAAAACTAAATGAGTATGATCTGTTTCTGAAACTCTGCATGGAGTAACTCATCCTGCCAAAACACAAAACATCTTTGGCATGGAGCGCCTTCCTCAGGTTTCCCGTTGCCATGGAGACACCAGCCTCACAAACTGACCCCAGGTTACATAATTTATAATAGGAAAAAACACACACACACTAAGATTTGAAATGTCTGGATCTGAAGAGCGAGCTCTCCTGGAGCTGAACCTGCGGAGGGAGACGTGGTGTCAGGTGGAGCTGAACCCAGGCCAGTCCTGGGAGAGGACCGAGAGGAGACATTATGGGAGTCACCTGAGGACCGGCCCGGTGCTTCTCAGCGCTCTGACCGCCGGACAGCAGCGCAGGACTGAGGCCCGCAGAGAGCTGCAGCCCCCCGCAAAGCTTCCAGAGAGGAGGCACTTTGAAGAAAACAGTAAGAGTGTGTGTGTGTGTGTGTGTGTGTGTGTGTGTGTGTGTGTGTGTGTGTGTGTGTGTGTCAGCCTCTAATACTTCTAATGATTTTACAGAAGTCATATATTTATTTAAATTCATTAGTGGATGAGAGAAACAAACACTTTTGGAACAAGAATATTATTATTGTCTTTTTAGCTGAGTGCCAAATCTTTGAATGAACAAGAAATAAAACAACTTCAAGCAGCTTCTTCTTCAACTTCTTCCTTGCCCAGATATTCCGCAGATTTTCCACTTGTCCTTGAATCAACTTATTACAGTTGCTTTTGTGACACAACAATCTTGGCGTAGCTCCTGAAAAAGTTATTTATGAGGGTCCTTATCAGGACGAAGGTGCAAAGAGTGGAAAGAGCCAACGGTCAAAATATGCAGCGGCATATTCAATTAAAACTGTGTGTGTGTGTGTGTGTGTGTGACTGATTATAATGATGAAACTTGAATAAATGATTTACAATCTGCCAGTTCTGGACAGTTTCCCTACAAATGACCAACAATAATGTAAGATACACGTGTTTCATAATGTCATTAACAGACTAAAGCTTCAAAATCTCCAAGTGTTGCCATTTAATATATTAGAATTATATCTCATTATGTTGATTTATGCCATTATGATCCATTATGACCTCTTTCCTTCTCCTACAGATAAATCACACCTGGTGTAGACGACTGCAGCCCGAAGCTGATTCAGCAAATACACACAGGACCTGAACACACTTCAACTGTCAGGGTTTTATTTCCATAAACATAAAATCATGAAGACATTACATCGCTCACGTGTGGACATTAACTCACTGGTAAAAAGCTACAAACAGAAATGATGAGGCTGGAGGTGAAGGTAACGTTACAGTTTTAAATAAGGTGTGTGCTGTGTGTGAGCGTTACCGCCTTCGGGAACAGCCTGTAAGCATTCTGTGCTGCGACGAGCTGGACGGTTTGTGGCGACACACCTTTGATTCGAGCGATGTGGCGGCAGGACAGGACAATGTTGCGGGGCTCATTCCTCACCTGGAAGACAGAAAACAGAGAGAACATCTGCAGAGGAGATGCAGCCGTGTCCGAACACGATGGATTCTGATCATTTCAAACTCACATGACGATCCGGCCCCAGTGCAGGAGAGTCCGTTTCAAGACAGATGTGTTCCATCGGGATCTGCTGGATCAGTTTGTCTCTCTGTATGGCAGCATTAAAATCATCACTGTGTTGTCATTATAATAAACTGACGCAAAGAAATTCACAATATTTTCTTTCACTACAGGCCGACACGTCACAGACGTCTAATGCTCCTTCCTTCTTCAATCCAGGAGTAGGAACGTTGATACTCTTTTTTTTTAATACCCTGGAATTACAACATCATAAATAAATGGTGCATCACATGTCAGTGTGAACATGTTGTGCTCTGTCTGTGTGTTTCATGTGACTGCAGATGAGTCAAAGTTCAGCTGAAGTTTTATGGATTTCATAGAAATGCAGACAAATGCAAAAGCTGATCGTTCACGTGGGATCAAAGACCACTCTGATGATGATGTATGCACATATTTGAACACACACACACATGAACTTCAGCCACTTCTGGCTTGAACATGCAGAATTCCCCGAGGCTTATCGTAGTTATGTAATCATAAATGTTACGAGGTACATTAAGTTGTGTTAATGGCAAACCACAATGCTCAGAAATGCCTACATGTCAAAATACATCATCTGTTTTCTGGAAAGTGTGATGTCACAGCTACCTGCTGGTTCCTGCAGACGGCGGGTGGAAAGGAGAAGAGGTAACCGGCCTTCACGCCTTCCAGAGCCGCAGACGGCTTCCCCGCAAAGTTATGGAGCAGAGCTCGACTGATACCTGATGGAGAGTGAAGAAAAGTCGTGACGCTCAAATGTTTCGCAGACGTGCAGACGCGGCAAAAACGGAGCCAGGGGCCCACCTTGTTCCTTCATGGTTGCTATGGTGACCTTAGCAGCTGATCGCGAGTGGACGTTCCTGTGCAGACGAGATCAACATCATTTATTTATTTCACATTCATGTGTTTTATCACGTTTTCTGTGGATCAAAAATGAATCTAAATCAAAAACAGAAGCACGTTTGTGGACGTTTATTTACCCACTTCACTTCAACACAAAAACATGTGACCACAGGGATGAAAATACATTTGAATTGTAAATTATTTTATTGTGCGGTGCTCACACGGGCAGATCCAGCTCCTTGGCGATGTTGAGCTGTTCAACGAAGACTTTCATCTGGTCGTCTCTGTCCTGCTGAGTGGGAGCACACCACGGCGTGAAGTCCAAACCAATCTGGAAACAAACAGAGACGACATCATAACTCAGGAGCACGAAGTCAGAGCCGACGCACAACAACAACAACAACAAGGCCTCTTAATGCTCTTCAAAATGTGACCAGCTGCATTCGATGCATTAAATTCAATGCATTCGTCCTGGTTTCATGTTGTGACTTTTTGAAATTTTAAAGTTGAGAATTTCAGACTTGAAATCAGGTGTCGAGTCTCAAGTGAGTCCAAACTGAGTCAACGAACTAAGTCGAACAAAGTCAAGTCAATCCCTGACACCTCTGACCTCTAGTGGCTGAGGGGGGAGGGATGGGAGAGCATGAGAGAGAGAGAGAGAGAGAGAGCTGCTCAGAGCCAAATGAACGAGGCCCGGCCCTACAAGTCTGTGGTCGGGCCAAAGGAAGGATGATGGAGGAAGGGGAAGGCAAAATAAGATCAGAAAACATAAAGAGATTGATTTTAAAAGTGTGAACCAACTAGTAGTAGATAAACTCGACCCGTAGGGTCTTTGTCCCTGGGGTCTGACCGGACCAGAGATCCCGCCTTTGACCAAAGTCCAACTCAGCTGCAGAGGGAGGAGAACATTGAGGACGGACCGCACTGTGCTTCAAAGCTGATCCACAACAATAACAGTTAGGACTGTTGACCCAGACCTGTGACGCCTGAAATCTGCTCTGACAAACACACACATTCCTCAACACACTCTACACTGTGTGTGTGTGTGTGTGTGTGTGTGTGTGTGTGTGTGCATGACTGTGTTCATTAACTTTTCCAACCAAGGAAGATTAAGAGGCCAGTTGGGAGTTTTAACTAGTTTAATCTGCTTTATTTTACCAGAAGTCGCATTAACGTTAGGAGTTACTAACTCAGGGGGCAGCCACGTGTGTGTGTGTGTGTGTGTGTGTATGTGCAGCCTTGTATCTGTATGAATTTAAAAGCAGAGTGAGGACATTGAGACTTGGTTTCAGGGTTAAGATTAGAAGGTGTTTGAGTTAAGGTGACAGCAAACCATCCACAGGATTTCAGTATGTGTGTTTAACACGATTTCAAAAAATTCACCTGTTGATTAGAAAGTGTGTTCAGGAAGCTAAACTGACCTGTACATGTCATGCATATGCAGTGTGTCAGTCTGCTGAAGCTGTTAAATCTGCAGGCTTTATGTTGTCAATAATGATCCAACAAGTATACAGATGCAAACTTTTAAGTGTGTGTGTGTGTGTGATCAGTCTACCTCTCCGACAGCGACGAGGCGTTCTCTGTGTTTGTAGAAATGTGGCAGGGCAGCATCCAGGTCCTGTGGAAAAGAAAGACGTCTTTATTAAGAGTCGGTTTGATTGAACACCATTCGTTTATGTTTCAATCCGACATGTGGGAGGGGCATCACAGAAATCAGACGTGCAGCTAAAGACAGAAAGATCTCGGAAATTAATTCAGTAATTTTACAAAAGATATCAAATATAAATTTTCCATTAAATCTCTTCATTATAAATATGAAACACTGTGTTTTAAAGCTACTTTTTAAAAGGATCAGTGTGCAGAAATTAGTGACAACGAACGGTGAAGTTGAAGATTGCAACCGACTAAATATCAATCACCCTTCTAATCATGAAGGAGAAACTATGGTGGCTGCCAAACAAATGTAAAAAAATGCAAAAGGCTAAAGGCAGAGTTCAGTTTGTCCATTCTGGGCTACTGTAGAAACATGATTTAAAGATTTAAAGACAAATGTTTATTTTGTTTTGGTTATTTTCAAAGAGCCTTTATGGTGGAACTCCCTATACCTCCAACACCAAACCCCAAACTTCTGTTGGAATAACTGAGCTTTAATAATAACTCAGCACAAACACACCTTCATCTCCTCCAGAGGCCTCAGAAACACGCCCTGCCTCCTCCCGTCTCACAACCTGAAGCCCTCACCTCGTGTTTTCCTCAACTCGGACACCGCTGAGCCGACTGGATACGGTTCCTCTCCTTATCCTCTCAGAATCAATAAAGTAACAGAACCGAAAGATGGAGGGCGTTCAGACTGTTTTAGTACCTGAGGCTTCACGCTGCGCTGCTCCGAGCCCCCGCCGCCCTGCAGCGGATGGATGCCGAAGCATGGAGCCACCAGATCCGGATAACTGTGAGGAAAGAATTCAAGAGCAACACCCTGAATAATAAATACACTGTCATCCAGCTGAGAGCAGCTGCACAGGGCAACGTAAACATGGCTATTCTTTACATTGTGCATTTACACTCAGGTAGCAGCTGCAGTTTGGAGTATTTTATGTTAATAAGACTATATACTCTGCATTTAATATGCAAATCAAATGATAGTTGCACAAATCTTTAATTTCCATCTCATTCACTTTGTTTTACTTCATTAGTTTTCCTCACTGCAACAAAACGTGTTAATAAAACAACCAAACATCTTCAGTTCTTGTTTTTTTTCTATGCTTTAACTGTGTTCTCTGCATGATACAAGTTCATGGGACAGACACTGTGTACGTCCTAACACCTGGTTACATAAGACGAGGACATACAGACCGTTCCTGCAGCTGGAGGACTCTGGTGAACTCTCCGACCTCTTCCGTAACGGCGACTAGAGTCTTTACCCCGGCCTACACACAGAGACACACACACCATCAGAGATCAGTGTCACATCAGCCTCATGCTCATCATGATGCTGTCATTATATTGACATCTTGTGGTGGATGCACATGTGTGAGTAAGTAAGGTAAAGTTCACGGTCATGCAGCAGCTCCCTGCTCTGATATACTGAAGAGCTGTATGTTTCTGTTATTCAGGATTCATTTCACCTCTGTGGTCCTCTGGATCACATCCTCCAGATCCTGCAAAGAGAAACAACAAACAAACAAACAAACAAACAAACAAACAAACAAACAAACAAGAGGCATGTCAGAGAAACTGCAGCTACAGTGTGGCTTCATTTCAAACAATGTGTTGTGCATGCATCTCTTATGTTAAAATATCTGTAAGTAAATTTACTTTAAAGTCATCTACAACAAATGCACAGTTTGTTTTTGTTTTAGCCTGTTGAGTTCCTTCAGTGCTCACCTCTTCAAATTCACGGGCTGATATGTGACAGTGGCAATCCACGAAGCCATGCTCCATTAAAATCTAAACCATAAATAACAAAGTTTCAAAGCTGCAGCTGATGTTTGTCAGTTTGTCAGTTTGTCAGTCTGTTATTTCCACACATGGCTGACTGCAAAGCCGAACCTCTTCCTCTTCCTCTTCCTCTTCTTCTTTGTTGTTTAACAGCAGTCTGCATCCTTATTGTTGCATATACTGCCCTCTTTTGGACTTTACTTCTTTATATTGTTGCATATACTGCCCTCTTTTGGACTTTACTTCTTTACTACTTCCTTTTCCCCCTATTTTTTATTTATTTATTTATTTATTTATTATTTTTACACCGACCAGTTGGATGTTTTCCTAATATACTGAGAGTGTTATTCAGTTTTCTGTGCCCTGTTCTTAATCTGCTCATGGTCACCTGCTCTGCTCTGCAACACCTCTCCTGCTTCACCTTGTAGTTTATAGAAATGTCTTTCCCCTTTTTCCTGCTTCTTACAATATTGTTTCCATTGATTAATTATTTCCTTCCTTATTAAACTTTTTCCTTCTGCTTTTGATCATTTTATTTTCATTTCCACCTCTTCTTTCTTTGCTGCCTCCTTTGCAGTTTGATCTGCCTTTTCATTCCCCTGTATTCCTAAATGAGCTGGTACCTACATGAATGTTATTTCCCTCCTCTGCTGTGCTAATCTGGATGTTTTTAACAGTATTTCATATATTTCCTGATGTGTTTTTGCTGTCCTGTTTTTAATGCTCAATGCTGAATTACTACATATAACTGTCCTCCTGTCCACCCTGTCCTCCACCCATTCTATTGCCAATACTATTGCACATAGCTCCACCTCATATACACTTAAATAATTTTAAGGTCTTTTTAATACTTTGTTATTATGACTGGGAACCACCACTGCTGCACCTGTTGCTCCTGTTTTTGGTTCTTTTGATCCATCTGTATATAAGTAAACATATTCCCCATATTTTTAATCTGTGTAGTTATATAATTCCTGTACCAGGTGTTTTATTTCTTCTTTTCATGTCCCATATTTTTTCCGACTGCAAAGCGGAACCTCTTCTTGCTGCTCTCTGCTGCTGCTGCGGTCGGACCAGGAAGTTACACATTAAGTTCCGGTTTAACGAAATGTAAACAAACAAAGAAAGTTGGCGGGAAAAGATGGAGGAGACAAAACGACAGTCCTCACCGGGCGAGGGGACAAAACGAGAGTCCTCACCGGGCGAGGGGACAAAACGAGAGTCCTCACCGGGAGAGGGGACACAACAGGACTACAGAGTGCAGGTGACGTCCAAGAGACAGGTGACCGAGCAGGTGAAGAAGTACAAAGACATTTTGAAGACCGCGCTCGAAGGACAGACGGAAACAGCCGAAGACACGAAGCGAGTTTTACTGCAGGAGCTGCTGGCGGTGAGTCTGACTGTCTGACTGTCTGACTGACTGTGTCACTGACTGACTGTCTGTGTCTCTGACTGTGTCTCTGTCTGACTGTGTCTCTGTCTGACTGTGTCTCTGTCTGACTGTGTCTCTGACTGACTGTGTCTCTGACTGTGTCTCTGTCTGACTGTGTCTCTGACTGACTGTGTCTCTGACTGTGTCTCTGACTGACTGACTGTGTCTCTGACTGACTGACTGACTGACTGTGTCTCTGACTGACTGACTGTCTGTGTCTCTGACTGACTGACTGTCTGTGTCTCTGTCTGACTGACTGACTGACTGTGTCTCTGACTGACTGACTGTCTGTGTCTCTGACTGACTGACTGTCTGTGTCTCTGTCTGACTGACTGTCTGTGTCTCCGACTGACTGTCTGTGTCTCTGTCTGACTGTCTGTGTCTCTGTCTGACTGTCTGTGTCTCTGACTGACTGTCTGTCTCTTTGATACTTTGAATCCAGTCCTCCTTATTCAAGGCTTCCTCTTAAAAACACTGTGTGTGATGTGAAGTGCTCGTGGCTGTGTTGTTAAAAACTGTGTTTGCGTCTGTGCAGAACTTCGAAGCGGCTGTTCAGGACAACGTGTTGGTGAACGGACAACCATGGGAGGAGGCACCTGATGTCGAAGGTGGTTCAGTTTAAATGTGATGGTGTGTGTGTGTGTACATTCCTAAACTACAGCTCCTCCTGTTCTTCACACAGAGGAGGAAGAGGCTGTCGATCTGGACAGCCTGCTGGATGACACCGTCGTTGAGACCACCAGGAGGCGCCGTGCCTACCCGAAGAAGATCCTGCCCCATGTGGTGCATTCCCTCAGAGCAGAGCGTAAAGTCCTGGTGGGTGTCACGGTAGCTTTTTATCTTTTATTTAGGCCTAAAACACACACACACACACACACACACACACACGTCCTGTTTCCACTTTTCTGACATGTGCTGTTTGTTTTTCAGGGATTGTATGAGTGCGCAGTCAAACCTCAAGAGGTGGTCAAAGATCCCGATCAAGGTGGTTGCCTCTAATCACACACACACACACACACACACACACACACACACACACACCTGCAGCACACAGGCATGTTCAGTGTTGTGTTGTTGTTCTGGCTCCCATGTGTGCGTGCAGTATCTCAGACGTTTTCTTCCTGTATGATACTCGGTAAGAACTACTTCTCTCTAGGATGGACATTTGAAAGTTTCGCCCCCCCTGAACCGAAACACCGACAGCAAACACACCAGTTTTTTGTTTTGTTTGTTTCAGTAGCCTGTGCAGCCACGACAACTCATTCTGTACACATGACAACTGTATTTATAGTAACACTGTCTGTACATGTGATGATAAAGGCTTCAAGAATCTGGAAATATTTGTTTTGGGTACCTTGAAAGTGCTTGAAAAGAGCTTGAAAACCTGCACACAGCTGTCAGAAATCAATCAAATGGAGTTAGATGTCATGTACTGTGAAGCAGAAGAGTGGAACAGGGTTGAACACTCTGTTCTTGTGTCTTTCCCCAGAGAGCATCATGAAGGATTTGTCAGCAGCAGCTCCTGGGATGGTGAAACAGGCCATCCAAGTCATCAAGGTAACACACCAAACCTCCGTCAGGTTTTTATCTACAGGTGTACGTGTCATAGACGGATTCATAGGTTCATTTTGTGTGTCTTTGCAGTCGATCAACACTCTGCAGAAACAAGCCGAAGGCCTCTGTGAGATCCTCGACATGAAACCAAGCCACGCCACTCTGGAGATCCACAGAGAAGTGTTCGGTCATGGCGGCCAATCGGACGACGCCCTGCCTCCTGCGAGCGGAGATACGAGGAACAGGCTGCCAATCAAGAGAGCCGTGGAGGAAGCGGCAGCCCGAGACTGCTACGTGCCTCTCCGTAAGAAACCCGTGACGGAGGGCACGGCATAGCGACGCTTCCTGCTGCCGCAAGCACAGAACAATGAACGCGCTGTGATGTCACGGACTGTTTTGTTCCTTCTTAACAAGAACAGAAAGCGACGTGAAAAGTAAAAGCTCTGTGTGTCTTATTTGGACATGAACTATGATCGACATGCTGCTTTTTGCTCTGTGCTCCGACTTTCTGCTTTCCTGTACTGATGTGCAACATGCAGGGCTCGTATGTGTTGTAAAAGACGACAGTGGCACTTTAAAGCACCGGAGTGTGTAATTTAGTGGCATTTAGTGGTGTATGTATACAAAAATTCTTACTTTCAGGTTTAAAACATGTTATCTGCCATATTCTGTAAACGGAGCCTCTTAAATCTGACTCTGGACCCTTTGAACGAGCTTAAATTAACTAAGTAAACATTCACAAACGATGTTAATCCTGTCTAGTTCAGAAGAAGTCGATGTCTCGAGTCTTGAAATACATCTCATCGCCTTCTGTTCTTATCCTGTTCATATTGTTTGTACTTCCTCCCAGCATGTAATAAACTATTTTACAGCATTTTAATATATCCTGTTGTTTGTTCTTATTTTATCACCTCTTTTATAGTTACTGCTGATGTTTACAACGTACACTGTACTTTTTTTTTCTTCTTGGCAACAAAATCCATTAATTAATAATAAATAAAAAACAACAACAATGTGTTGATCAGTGTTTCAGTACTTTCTGAAGTGCCCGCAGGTCTCGCATGAGGAAACGGTGCCTTTGTTCGGGTTATTTTTAGCTCTGGACGAATACACGTGTTTCACAGCAGCATGTAGGTGCATGAACACAGTGCCGTGATGTGTGTGTGTGTGTGTGTGTCAAACCCTCTCAGTCCATACATGCTGTGGTCAACGTATGGCCCCTCAGTCATATGACTTTTGTGAACTGCCCTCGCTGCTTCTTCTAAAACGGCAGCGAAATTGAAAAGCGAGTAGAAAGTTGAACTGAAACTGCAGCCCAGTTTTCTGCATGGTCTATTTTAACTTCACTACACTCGATGCCCAGTCCACAAATAACACCTTTTTGTTTTCCGGCAGAGCCGCTGTGTAGGATACTCTCCTGATTTTAATGCACCCTTAAAAAAAAAAAACCTCTGCAATGTCAGACTGTGATCTATCTCATCAGAGGCACAGCCAGAATAACCACCTCTGTGGAGGATATGAGGTAAGATCACGCTGTGTTGATTATCTGCTGTAACCTGCTTCCTATTCCAGGGGGTCGTCATAAGTCACCGTCATGCTCGCAGACGACTTAGAAATCTGGATTCAACAAAGCATATATAAAACATATATATTCATTTATAGTGTGTGTGGGTGATCTCGTTTTCCTGTCTATCTGGGCTCCCGAGCCCAGGAGCCACTCACAGTGTCGGGCACAAGCAACTTTGTGGGGACCAAAACTGCATGTCCCCACAAAGTTGGCAAAGAACTTGTTTGCATTTGGTCCCTCAGGGTCCAGAGGATGGAGGCAGGAGGCTGAAGAGGAGAGAGAAGAATCGAGTTGCAGCCCAGAAGAGCCGAAAGAGACAAACACAGCGAGCTGACCTTCTGCATGAGGTGCAGTCTCTTCAGTTTAAGAGCCGAGATTTGATTTTAGTGTTGTGTTATTTTGTGTTAAGAGTAAGTGCTGTATGCAGTTTATCAGGAGAGTTCTTAAGAGCTTCTTAAAACTGGCGACTGATGCGTGAGGTTTTTTACAACCAGGGGAACGTGGTTCCAGTGGGTGAAAGCTATAACTGCAAAGACTTGGTTGTTCAGATATGCAAAGCTATAATTCTGGGGCACGTTCATTGTTCATCAAGCAGAGTCTCAACTGCAAAAACCCAGAAGATTTTTATTAGGGATTACTTTGTCAAATTAAAAGTTTCTGCAAGGCTGCAGACTGTTTTCACTGTCCCCATGAGTAGTGATCTGAATTTAATGAGTAAAGTTCAGGAGCTATGATAAGAGGCGTCTGAAGTGTCAATATAAAAACTTTAAATGATCAAATAACCTCTCTAAACCCTTCATTCATTTATATTTCCGTCTCTTCATCTTCCTCTTCCAGGCATGTGAGCTGTTGGAGCAAAGAAACAGAAAGCTGAAAAGAGAGGTATCTCCAATATGTATCTTAATGATTTGTCCCTGCAGGGGTTAGATCACATCGTCGTGTTCTTGCTCACCTATAATCACAGCAGTAAAGTGGATCTTGTTGATTTGTTCTCAGGTGGATTCTCTGTCTGAGGAGCAGCGCCTGCTGACCGAGGCTCTCAGGGCCCACGAGCCTTTCTGTCCTATCATGCACTGCTCCTTCGCCTCCTCCACCTCCTCCAGTTTGCAGCCTGACACCATGTCAGCCTGTTCAGTCTGAGGCAAATAATCTTTCTACCCCTTGTGTAATTCAGCAGTGCACCCCCTGGAGGGCGGTGTTGACCATGATCAGAGACGAAGCGGCGCGAGGCACTGCTGAACTCTGCTGGCAACACTCGTAATCACAGTGAGGAGTTTCCTCTGGTGGCTGAACCTTTCTATACAGCAGCCCACGTCCATCATGTTAATACAGTAACAGATTCTGTCATTCATGATTTACAGACTGAACTTTGCTGTATGAGTGTAAAACCTTTATTCTAGCCACAGCTGTCACAAAGAACTAAATACATATTTTCCAAAGAATAAAAAGTACGTCATACAATTTGTGTGTTTGTTTGATTAAACCCAGTTAAAATAATCACTGTATACAAATATTCAGCATTATTACACATGTACTAATTTATGTTATTGAGATATTCTCCAAATAAACATGAGTCTACATTACATTAAAGAGAAATGAGCACAGACATTTTGAACTAAGAGCACAGTGATGAACAAATACAGAACACTGCAGAAAGTGTGTCATAAGTTTCCTTTGAATTTTGACACCAGCTTCACTGATTATGTGGCAAAACTTCTGGGATATTACATCTTTTTTTTTTTTTACTGGAGGTTTTGAGGTCGTTTGAAGCCACAGTTATGTGAGTGTGTATCCATAAACTCTGTTTCACCTGGATCAGAGCAGAAACCTGTGGTCGGCTCACCTCGCTGAAACTAACAGTTCTCTAATTTTGCACTGCTCTAGGTTTCTTTTTCATTTTTCCTTCCTCTTCTGTGGTGAAGTCCATGAAAGGTTAACCTCTCAGGGTGACCTGACCCCGGACCACTTCACCTCTGCAGACTTCTGGGAAACCGGACGGATTCCTCTTTAGCGTTTAGCTCAGTCAGTAGAGCAGCCGTCCCAGCGTGTCAGATTAAAGGGGCTCTATTTACAGAATATGGCAGATATGGAATATAATGTGCAAAACTATACGTCCATTTCTACATAATCACCTGATAAAAAGAATATGTTTTTGTTAGATTGAGCCTTTAGTCCTCGTCCACCACGTTGCACTGCCATGTTTCCACGGTAGCCCAGAACAGACAAACAAAAGCTTCCGAAACTTTTCCAGTGGCCAGACGTCTGTAAAACTGTGACACAGCTTAGATGACACCCAGTTTCCATGTTGGTGTACAATTCAACAATACTATATGTGCTTCACTTCACGTTTTACATTTTTATATGCAATAAGGCGTTATGATAACTGTCTTGTGCAAGAAAATATGCCGTTTCCAATTCCCTGGATTTAGGAAATGGGTAAAAATTGAATTTATCGTGCAGCAGAATATCTAATGATTCTGGAAATACTTTTGACTACCTCGACTATGGGTCTAGATTTCAGTTAGTTCAGATGTAGCATGCATAAATACATGATTGTAGGTTCTGGTGTCCAAATACTTTTGGCCATATTGTATCTATTACATTATTAAATAGACTCAGACTAAATCGGAAAGTGTTGGCCGACTAAACCGTTGAATTTAAAGACAAAACATCTCTGCGATGCAAAGAAAAGGCGTCTTAATGACGCAGCGTGGGGTATGTTTGAGCTGATCCATGGACTCCATCCACCTGGAAGATTTTGCTCAGAGCTCCTTTTCATGGTTTGTTTGTTTATTTTTCACCTTGGTGAGCAGGAGACGGGCGGGGCGAGATAAACTGAACTGCTCAACAATAGGTGAAAAGGACAAAAAAAAAAAAGGAGAAGTCACTGTAAAGTTCAGCAGAGTTGCATCAGCCTACGTATCTGTGACTGAAAGCTGTCGCTGTCAAACCCAGACGTTTGAAAATAGCATTTGATTTTGCACGTCCCACACCCAGGACACAGGAGACAGGCCACCGTGACGCTGACCTCAGATCAGTCTCTAAAGGAGCTCTGTAAACATCACTGTCATAACACTGCGTGGTCTCCTGGCAACCTACCAAATACTACAACAGGGGCAGGAAGTAACTTAGAGTAGTTCTGAGGAATACAGCATGAGGTCACATCCACTCATACTGTAAATACAGACAAAGAAAAGCATGCTGAGACACATTGTTATTGCACATGTGCAGTATAATACTTTGCATGTGCAGTATGATGTGTGTGAATTAGTGCTTTGTGCACACACACACACACATTTTCACAGACTTCTAGTGAACTTCTTGGTAATTTTACTCAGGCGGAAAGTAAAGGCGTGACAAAAGCATCAAAAACAGCACACAATGGGTTCAGGAAATGACATTATTAACCACCAGGCACGCCGGATTGCTTCCAAGGCAGCGTTTAGGCAGAGCTCTGCGGTGTGGGCATGTTGCGTCAGGAGGTGACAGTTCCAACTAAAGCAGCTTTCATCACCGAAAGCAAAAGGATTTATTTTATTCTGTTCAATTCTACGTTTGATGCCTAAATTCTGTGGGGAGAAATGGTGTTTAAATTCACTTTCTGATTGGACACACAGCAGTTCAGAAAGTTCATTGTGCTGCAGCTTGATTGGCTCGTATCCCAACACACAAAGCGAGTAACAGGGATAAATAGAAACAGGTTACATTGCTTTTATTGCTTCAGTCTCTCAGGAAATCCCCCCGCATCATTGCAGCTTGTTACAGAGAAACATTTCGTAAATCTCTGTTGGAAAACGTGTGGCAAAGCACAGGCACAAAATACTTGGTGGGTGATTTCGAAAGCGAAACATCATTTCATCCTTTCATCATCTTCAACAACCTCTTCAGCAGCAGCAGCAATTGTGGTTTTGCAAGCGCTCCCTTCTCACACACGCACGTACACCGCACAAATTAGTGTTAACTCATGAAATGATCCGTAACCGCTGTGTTTGGAATTAGACGCAGTTCTAATGTTGGTACCAATAAATGTCAGATTGTTCTCCGGATATAAAAACACATAATATTCGTGGGTGTATCTGCCGTGAAACTTCCTGCAGAAGTTCGACTTCACGGGCAGATATTTTAAATCTCCGGTGATAAATTAAACAAACAACACACAAAAGCAAACAGAGGAAATAATGACACATGTACTTCAGTACACACACATTTCTTCTGAAAATCCTCGTTCGACTTCCCTGGAAGAGTAAACACAGCCGGGCCAATACATGACATCACTGAACTTATCAGTCGGTGAATGTTACGGAGGAGTTTATACCTTTATGACTTTTTATGAAGCACGGAAAGCTGTGTGATGGCCAACACAGATATACTTCTCACTAAATGATGTAGTTATTCTGTCCATAGGCAGTATCTGATGAATTTCAGTTTGGAAAACATGCAGATTTGCACAGGAACAGACAACCAGCGTCTGCAAAATCATCCGCGGCTTTCAAACAAATACAAGCATACATTGTTTGCGAGTGGGAAGCCAGTGTGGGATTATGAGTGGACCTGACACATGAAACATCGCGGTCTGCAGCTACACCGAGTGCACGAAGCTTGTCGATGATGATTGTGGTGACGCCTGGTTCAATCAGTTCCTCTTCTATGTTCCAAAAGAAACTCGTGCATGGACAAAAGTCACAACACATTAGTTGTTGTGGACAGTCACATGCTCTGGTTGATGCAGGAATATCTTTAACTTTGCCAAAATATATACTATACATAACCAGTGCTGGGCTCATTACTGTGGGATCAGGAGGTAGAGCAGGTTGTCCACTGATCAGATCATCGGCAGTTCGATCCTCAACCTCAAATTGCTCCAGAATGATAGATATAAGTGCTGTGTGGGTTCTCTTCAGGTACCCCAGCTTACTCCCAAAGACATGCATTTAACGGGTTAATTGGTGACTCTAAATTGCCCGTAGGGTGAACGTTTGTCCCTGTGATGAACTGGTGGCTTGTACAGGGTGTGTCTCTCGCCCTAAGTCAGCTGAGATATGACCATCATGACCCTGATGAGGTTCCAGATGATGGATGGAGAGGTTCCACTGTCGGATCAGATGGAGTTAATTGACAACGTGTATTTCGAACATAGACAGTATCAGGAATGGACGTGATGTTCGTGACGTCACCCACAGATTACTGAAGACCTGTCGCGTGCTGGCTTCGGTTGCTGCCATTCTAAGGCCAGTTAAATGAAAAGCCTAGTTCCTCAAACAAGCCAAACAAGTCAAAAATAATATATTTAATTTATTATGTGACTCATTTTACAGAAAAATTGAGAAATCCAAATCTTAAATGTGCAGTTTCCTCTTGTAGTTTCAGACTTGTCTTCAGTCTTAGTGCAACTTCCTCCCCACCCATACACAAACCATTACTCATGTGAAATCACCCTCTTTGGATGAATGTTACAACTGAATTCCTTGAAAACGGCATTGGCCCACACATATTTCGCTGTCCTTGTCCCTTGATTGTCGAAACATGTGACAATCTGTCAGTATGTCAGTTGGACGTTCGGGTTTTTTTGAGTTAACACTGCAAAAATATGTGACTAAATGCATCCTGGACCACCTTGGTAAGGTGCTCGGATCACCCAATGCAAGTCTAAACAGGCTCTTATTGTAATGACTAAGAGCGGGACACATTCAAACACCAGTACCATCCCATCCCATGACTGACCAACCTCATCTATTCAAGAACTAATCTACTGCCTCAAATGTGCAGATCTTAATTTGACTGTGCTAGTCTTTTTATTTCCTGTTGCTCCTTCACAATAAAGGTTTGTCAAAGACAGGCTTTTTTTTTTTAGTGAGCTGAAGAAGTGACAGGAATTTGGAGAGAGAGACGACAGCAAAGGACCACAGGTCGGATTCAAACCCTGCTGCAAGGACTGAGCCTTCCTACATGAGCTGACCAACACCCAAAGACTTTTAATGAGCAGCAGCAGCAGTTCATTATTACTTCACCATCAGAGCCAGGAGCAAGAGCTCGCAACGTTGCATCATATTGGGGATGGGGATCGTTTATGTCATCTTTTATTGCAGGTTACTTACTTTGGCAAGATTTCTGGCCACATTAGGTTTTTTAGTTGACTTCAGTAGACTTACTAACAGCTGCACCTGTTGCACTGGAGTTCTTTTGAAAACACACGAGACAATACAAGGAGAACGCCCTGACAACAGCTCTCTATGGAACTGTAGACGCTAAAGATGATTGATCTGAACGCTTGAAAACCCCCTATTAGAGGAATTCACTCATTTACTTCCTCGTCCTGTTGCTTTTATCGCTCCTAATTTGTACTTTGAAATTCTTGCTTTCACTTATCTTTCGTCCGATTGTTTTCCAGACTTCCAAACGTGCCACAACCCATAATCATTCCTTCCTTGTTTCCACATGGCCTGTTTTTTTTTTTTTTTACTTCCTTCTCTCCTGAAATCACCTTGATTTGTAAGGTAAAACACATTATGCTTAAGTAATCAATCATTTAGTGCTTCCCGTTCAGTTCAGTGCAACTTCCTTAAACACACACATATATGTTCCATCCACTCTTATGTGGCACAGTGGCTTTATTTCACCAACGAGTCGATCTGATGAACTGCTCAAACATGCAAATCTACGTGCTTGGTGTGCTCAGCTGTGACCTCTGACCTCAGCACATAGGATGTTTCTGTTCAAAGATTATGACACAGCCGTTGCAACAGTCACCTTACGTCCATTTGGGGCTGAGTTGCATCAGTTTCTCTCTCAAATGAGAGAATGACAAAGCTTCTTCCTCTCTCTGTACGTGTCTGTGTGAATGTACTTTGGCTCCATGTGAACCCATATCCAACGTACAACGAACTGCTATACCACATGCTATAAATACTTTAAGGTTTCAGAGTCGAAATGAAACAAACAACGTAGAAGCATCCCTGTGTGATTAATGTGATCAAAGTTAGTTGCAGAAACTTTGATCGATTCCCCAGAACGAAGCCGGATTAGGGCGCAACTCCACTCAGAGTGACCTCAGCTGTGACCACAAGCTGACCCGAGAATGTGCCGTGCTACTTCTTCAGGTTCAGAGGGTGTTGAAACCCGAACTTCCCATTTCTTGTTCCGCTTCACGTGAGAGCAACTGCAACTCTACAGAAAGATACACACACTTAAACGCAGTGAACCGTTCCAGTGATGTAGATTTGTAAAAGATCATACGACTGATTGTGTTTAATGTCGAATACACCAGGTTTTGAGTTGAACTACACCGCCATATAAACACAAAGCTATAACAGAGGTTGGATTTGAACTTGTCATGGTGTCAGCGATTCAGCGACGGGGGCCGCCCCACGGCCCTCCCTTGGCGTTAACCGGAGGAGGGGGAGGCTTTCGAGACTTAAGCAACACATAACGTGAAGCAAGTTTATTCCTGGTATTCTGATACGCAGAAAAAGTGTTTCAGCAAGATTTATGGTATCAGAAAACAAAAAAAAGCTCAAGTCTCATTTACACTACAGAAACTTTCATGTCGGATCCTGTTCACGCCACCAAAGTTTCTGCTCCCGGCAGAAGCATTTAATTAAAATGTGCTGAAAAAAAAACAACTGAACCTTGGCTCACCTCTGAAAACCTGCCATAACCAGATACAATGTTTTTTATACTCTCCTCATAATGGAGTCAACTTTTCCACTTCATAACACAAATACACCAAATTATGAGTAATTACTCAGGAACAAACCTGATAATGTTTTCCTGCTCCTTCGTAGTCGTTAGGAAATACCTCTGAATAATTACAGAGTAGATAATGATGATTTACTCGTGAACCGACGGAGGAATACCATCAGTGGATGAATAAATCATCAGGTAATGATCAGTGAAAACCACAAATGGTTAATTTTGACCTTTTCCCACATGTAGACTCTTACTGACCAGTGAAAAAACTTAATATATGTAGGATCTTATTCCAGCTTGTGCTGTTATCAGCCTTGATATTGATGGTTCATCAACCGAAGGGGGCCTAAACAGGAGAGTCGAAGCTTGCAAAGACCCGCACGTCGCTAGAATCATTTATAAAATACGACTGTGTAAGCATAGATTTTAATTTCTGGTATTAAATGTGCCTCGTTACCGTGTTTTAGCTGTTTTATTCTGAACTAGTTTCTGTTTTCACTCAGGTAAAGCGATGCATCGTACTAATGCACACAGAGCAGGTAGAAGGAGAAACTGGAGGAGAACGGGAGGTGTTGTTGTTGGATATGGTTATAGGTTGTAATTAACATACCAGTTGTGTATCAAAACAATATTAAAGCAGGTTGAAACATTCCCCTAGAGCAAACAGAAAACCACCCACTTTCTCACAGCGGCTCGGTTCATGCGGTTCTTCCCCTGCAGCATTGTCTTATGAAATACGCTCTTATTTCGACTGAACTGAACCGTATTTATCTTCACAGATAACAAACTTTATGTCATAACCTCCTTTGTCTGTCCCTCTCTCTCTCTCTTTCTTTCTCTCTTTCTTTCTGTCTCTGTCGACATGTCCGGTCTTGTCCCTCTTTTCTTCTGCAGCTCACAGGAAGTCTGAAGGTGAACTCAGGCTTGTTGTGCAGTTTTCTGTGTGTGATCGAATTAAAAAACATATTTTCTTCTGTCTGCTTCTCCAGTGCAGAGAAAACTGTTGTTTTTCTTATATTTGAATAAGAAACTGAGCTGCTTAAAATAAAAATATCTCTCGATGTCTCGATTAAATGGGAAGTGACAACAACATTAACGAGTTTCGATGTGATGCACTCCGGTGCAACCCATGAACCTCAGAAAAATGACCACAAAGTTTCATCAAAGTGTCGGAGACTGAATCATTCACAAGATAAATGTTCTTATCCATATATTATTTTTAGTGCAGCATGATTCATCGCTGGTTTCACAGTGCCAACGTTAAGACAAAAGTATCAATAATCAATCCCACGTGTTTACAGCGATATGATCTTGTTTAATTAAACATTCGGTAAAGTTCTGCAGAAACCAGATTGTGCACGTTAAAGACACCGTGTGTGATCTCCTGCACAGACAGAGTAAGATGTTATCTGGTATTATGTTGAAGACTTAATACCCAGACCTCAAAGGTAAACAGTGAACACACCTAGTTGGTGCCGTTATGTCATCTTGTACCAGTGTCTTAGTTTCGATGTGAGGCGGGCTATGTCGTTAACAGGAAGCCTCTGCCAGCAAAAACAGAATTGCAGGTAATAAAAATCCAAAATTAGAGCTACAAAATGTTGATGGAAGAGATATCAAGCATCACTTTTTAATACTAGTATTGTATCAAAGTTTAAAATTCCGATATCGTAAACGTAGCGTATATTTGGATCTTATTGCAGAAACCTTGATGTCTTAATTTAAGATTGACACGTGACCTTTAAAGATCCACTGTGTCAGATTTATGGGGCTCTGTGTAGAGAATGGAAAATAATATGCAGAATGTTTTTATTAGGATATAATCACCTGGAAATAAGATGCGTTTGTTACCTTTGAATGAGCCTCTTGTGTCTATTGCGTGTCTTTAAATAAGGCCTTTTTAATTTATCATGCATTAACAGCCTCGCTTGTTTCTCTGTATAGGGGAGAGAGGGTGAGGTGAGTACAAAGAAACCAACAGAAACAACACCACGAGAGGTCAGCGTTATTTGCAATACACATTTTTAATTAACAAAGTATCAAAAACAAAAGTTGACAGATCACAAAGATGGAAGAACACATTGGTAATAGCAGTGCAGTTGTACCTGACAGCCTACAGTTCATTCATTTAGGCCACGGCGCTCCAACAGTCGAGCAGCTAAAGAAAAACAATAAAAGCCTCCAGTAGAAGTAGGCACGGCAGAATCCATCCAACCAGCAACGGGACAAAGAACAACAACAACAACATCCACGCCACGAACACACGCAGACGCCTGCGTCCCTTTAACCGTGTGACTCTTTCTCTCACATACGACACGCCATAAACAAAATAAACCTTCTCTGTCATTTCTACCATGCAAACAAAAAACTTCAGTCCTCACTGTGAATCCACATACAGTAATGTGCTGTTTGAAAATATTCCCTAAATAGCGACGAAACTTTTAAATAACCATAGACGCTAATAAGCAAAGATGATGTTCAGTCTGTTCGATGAAGAAGAGTTGAATTATTAAAATACTGATAACCAGAGTTTCCCTCCTGACACGTTAACTGCAGAGTGACTGAGGAAGGATGGACAAACGGACAAACGCTGCTCATGGGTTGATCCTGTGAGCAGCGTTTGACAGGATAAAAATCTTTGTGATCCTCGTTCATTACACTCCCTCGACACTCCCTTCGTTTCTAAATCAAACAGGCCAGAGATTTGGCAGTGAGTCAAAGCCTGGATACTGATAGAGTTCATACAACACACATCGTCTTCCATAACTTCAGAGTCAAGCGCGTTAAAGGACCAGCCGCGAGCTGACGCCACACTTACGATACCTAGCTAATGATATCTAGTGAACACAACTTCAAAACCAAAAAGGTTATTATTAATAAAATACATTTTTAAAAAATAATCTTTTTTTTTTTGTTTGTTTGTTTGTTTGTTTGTTTCGCTCTGTCAAGACCAAAAAAAGGAGGCATCCGGTGTTTTTTTTTTTTACATACAGTAGCACAGAGTTAATGCGCAGGTCGATACAATATACAAGATTTTATGTAGAAAACAACATGTTTGAAAAAATAACACTACATGTGAAGCTTCATCGTCACAGAAGATGTAAAAAAAAGCAACACTAGGTCTGTTTTACCTTAAGAGGGAACGCAGTGATAAATAAAGTGTACCTGTGAAATTATATACAATGTCATATCTTTCTTATTTCTCTTTTTTTTGGGGCGGGGGGACTTGCCGTCAAATTTTCTAATTATCAAGAAAAGTAAGGTATCGTCTGCGTACATGCTTTTCTGATTAAGTGCAGAATTAGAAACCCTGTCCGCAAAGTACATTTCCCTTTTGTGACTGCTACAACCTGACGTGACATAAATTTTGACAGCAAAAAAAAACAAAACAGAAGAATTGACTTCCACAGCTAACATAGGTCCTGAGTGGTTAGTAGTAGTAGTAGCAGCAAATTTAGTAGTTCACGTTGGATAAATGACGAGCAGACAGGGTCGATACGGCGATGACATGTCATACAGTAGTCGCTTAATAAATATATTATTTTCCATACACGAAGCACGAACATCTTTTTTTTTGTTTTGTTTTTTAAAGTCGGTGACTTGCAGCTCAAACACACTCAGACGGTCGATCTACTTTCTTTGTGCCTTGATCACCTTGAAATCACACTTTGGTACAAAAATCAGACACTGAATCAGACTCTCATCTATTCAAAATACCATTAAATATAATTTAAAAAATGATGGTTTTGTTTTGTCTCTTAGTGCTTTAACGTCTGTCCTTGGCCCTGACTGTAATGTTTAACAGAAACAAAAACACAATGCATGTCAAGGTGAAGTCCATGGCATGTCACGCCCGGTCAGCAGCTTCGGTTTCAGGGGATGCTGAGGTCACTTCATGCCACTCTGTCTCTCTCTAGCAGCTTTGTGAATGAGACCGAGAAGTCATCCAAATGTGGCGTCTGTCATTCTCGTGGTCATAAGTCAATGTGGCCGCTCCACCTCCCGCCTCTCGGACACTCATAGTGCTACGTCGACGGCGGCAGGTGGAAGCGTCGCAAGTCTTGTGGCAAAAAAAGAAACCACCCGGTCGCTCGCTCATAGGTGACTGGGACACTGGATGTGATCGAGGGTCAGGAATCCTCCGTCAAGAGGTGCTACCGTGGAGATGGAGGTGGTGGTGGCTGCGGCGGTGGTGGTGGAGGAAGTGAGGTTGTGGAGTTGTAAGGTGCTCTCCTTGATGTGCTGGATGAAGAGGTTCCTCTCGTCCTCGGGCGTTTGGCCGTTCTGGGCTCGGACGATGCAGGTCGGTCGGTGCAGGTTGAGCATGTAGACCAGCTGCTGCTTCTGATGCTTCAGCTCCTCGATCTGAGCCTTCAGGTCGGCGTTGACGCTCTCCAGTTTCTCCGACTCCTGAAGAAGAGAAGCGGGGGAGAAGTAAACGGTTAGTGCTGTGCTTTCATAAAACATTGTTAGTCCAACTTCTTTGTACTTTGGCCTACCTTCTGCAGAGTCTCCGTCTTCTCCTTCTTCTTGTTGCGGCACTTGGCGGCAGCGATCTTGTTCCTCTCCCTCCTCCTCTTCCTCCTCTCATGCTCCTGAGGAGTCACCTGAAACACCAAGAAGAGATACAGTGTCATTACTTTCTACTCATAAAAAAAAAAACAAGTAAAGTCAGTGTCAGAAAATACAAGATGACCACATGCTGTAGTTTCCCTCACCTCTCTCCTGACTCCCGATCCGCAGGCGAGGTGCTCCGAGGCTCGGTCCGAGCTGGAGCTGGCGCCGTCGGAGCTCATGTCCACGCTGAGCCCGTTGGACAGCCGCTTGGTCTGGATGGCCAGCCGCAGCTCGTCTTTCACGATGGGCGTGAAATTGGTGAAGTCGTCCAGGGTGAGCGTGCCCGGCGGGGAGAGGCAGGGCACCAGGGCGGAGCAGCTGATGTCAGCGAGCGAGGGACCCGAGTGCTGCAGCATCATTCTGGAAACCAAAGACCACGTCAGGGGGGTCAGTGTGATCCACATAAAACAATTTATACATACAAATAATAAAACAATTTACAAGCTTGTTGTGCATAAAAGATATTATAGTAATAACATGAAGGTTTAAACACAATAAAGTTGAGTAATCTCAACATTAAGTAGCACAATTACTGCAGATTAAACATATCTTAACTCAAGATAAGAGTCATAAATAAAGTTTTTTTTTTTTGCTGAGTAATAATGACACAGGTATGAAATATTACACAACAGCTCCACAAACACAAACACATGTTGCAAGACGAGCTTTGTGTTTAAATGCAGGTTTATCTGAAGAGGACTCAGGTGATGGTCCCAGATCCAGATCCAGAGTCTGCCTCTGAGCTTAGAACAAATGTCTGCCTGGCCATAAAGAATCAAAGTGACCCGTTCATAGGTGTGAATGTTTGTCATCTCAACAGGAGGAGGAGGAGGGACTCATGGACAATTATGACTGACAGCCTGATAAGATGATTATGATGTTTACTGGATATGAGCTCTGTGACTCCAAAACAAAACACGTTCAACACGTGAACTGACTTATTCTCCCTGTTTTTCTGTTATTCTGTTTGATTCTGCAAACTGAATTATGGTTTATTATCATATTTACAACCCAGTATTACTCATTGTCAATTCAATCGCGAGTAAATACAGCTGTTTTCTATGTAAACAAATCCAAATTATGACAAAAAACAGCAAAACGAGCCTCAGTTTAACTTTAAAAAAATAAAAAACCTTCACCAGATCTTGCACGTTTTGACTTTTTTAAAGTTAAGAATTCAGAGAAAAGTGTCAGATCATCATTAAATCTGCGCCTCTTCTTTTTTTATTTGTTTCATTTCATCTCATAAAGTTTAAAAGTTTTTTTTTGCTGAAGCGTCCCGGGACAGCGGAGCGCGCAGAGAGACGCGCCGGGACTTGAGCGCTCTTACGCGGGACAAACACAGCTCCAAAACAACCCCCCCACCCTGCCGCAAAACAACACCTGATCCCCCGGAGAGAAAAGTCCCCACATACCTGGTAAAGCTTTGAGTGACTGGATCAGACGGACTGGACGCGGGGACGTGTGAAACCTCCTCTTATACTTCGCGGACTCTCCTTCCTCCTTCTTGTGTTTCGCTTCCTCGCTGGCTGGTGCGTAAAGTTGCGCTTGTGGCCGGAGCCGTTGCATCACCCGCATATATACCGACCGGACCGGGGGCGGCGCGTCGTGACGCCACCAGGAATTCTACTAGAGAGGGAGGAGGTGAGGGTGGAGGGAGGAGGTGAGGGGGTGACGTCATCCTATTTATAGAAAGCTTATCCTGCGATGATGCAATCGAGCAACCCCGAGCTGCTCTGCCATAACAGGACAGGCTTCCCCCTCCTCCCTCTCCTCCCCCTCCTCCCTTTCTCCTCCCTCCCCTCTCTCTCTTTTTTCTTCCTTCCTCCACCTACTCCCAGACTTTTCCTCTTCCCGCTTCCTTTTTCCCCCCTTCTCTACCTCCTCCTCTTTTCCCACATCTCCTCCATCCTTCTTTCCACCCGTCTGTCATCGTCTCACCCTTTTTTTTTCTACCATTCCCTTTCCTTCACTCCTCCTTTTATCTTCATCTGTCACCTGTTTCTCCGTCCTCACTCTTGTCCTCCTTCTCTTTTTTCAGTCCTCTCCATCCCTCCATCATGTCACTCTTGTTACTCTTCCTCCCCGTCTCTACTCCTTCTTCCTTTTCTTCCTACTCTCCTTGTCTTATTTCCTTTCCTCCTCTACTTTCTCTCCTCCCCATATGATCAGTCTCTTCTTCCTCCTTCCCTTCTAACTTTTCCTTACTTCTTTTTCATTGTGTCTCTTTCTTTCTTTCTTTCTTTCTTTCTTTCTTTCTTTCTTTCTTTCTTTCTTTCTTTCTTTCTTTCTTTCTTTCCCATGTCCCATTTTCTTCCTATTTCTTCTTGCTCTCCCTCTTTCCCAGCTTATCACTTTAATCCCTTTCTTATCTCCTTTATTTATCCACCCTTTCTTCCTCCCTCCTTATCTCCTCAGTTGTCCAACAATCTGACTAATTGTGTTGGAATGACAAGAATTAAACAACTGAACAGTTCAGAGCTCTTCCACTTCCTCTCCGTCCCCTCGGAGATGGATGTCCATTCCCGACATTCCACACTAACGAGTGAATAAAGCCGTTCGAGCTGAATGACACACGGCGGTTATTTATTCTGCGGTTACATCTCACCAGCCGGGGTATAAAACTATGAGACAGACAGACACGCGGGGAGATGGACGGACTGTGATCGGCTGTAGATTTTTCTTAATTCATGAGCTCAAAGTTTGTCTAAAAATTTCAAATAACCTTTCCCAAGAAGTGAAGATCAGCTGGTGGGTAGGTAAAGAAAATGTTCTTGGACATTGTCCACAGGTTTGAAGTGGCTTTACTGGAATCGATCGTCTTAATTGGCCTTCATCGGTTAATGAGTTGATCTTGTTTGCTGAGGCAGACGGGGATTTCCCAGCAGGAGAAGGGAGAAGTTGTGTTTCTACCTTAAAAGTACATGACTGATATTATTACTACTGGAACCAGGTGGTAGCAGTTCAGAAGTACTACTTGTAGCTTTTGTGGAAAATTAAAGTAATATTCCTTCAAGCGGTGGTAACTGTCCTGTAGTTGTACAGACAGTTGTAGTTGTACAAGTGTTGGCAGTAGTTTTGTAGTCGTGGTGTAAATACAAATAGCGGATGTCACATTAAAGGTACAATCAGTGTAATTACAGTTTAATGACTTTAATATACTGGCAGCAGAAGCACGGTGGTACTTCTTCTTCTTCTTCTTCCTTTTTCTCTGTTCATGTTTCAGTTTTTACTTCTTCCTGCGTCAGAAACAGTCGTTAAAATGAACCCAGATGAAATCCAGTGTGTCTCCATGTTTCAGGTCCAGATCTTGACACTTTAGTGCAACATATACTCCGTCTACTTGTTCAATATCGGCTATTGCAACTGACTGTCGCTATTGGCTGATATGGCGGCAGCTTTCATCACCAACCACCACCGACTCCCCGCCCCCTCTCGCCTCCTGACGAGGCCTGCTACAACCTTTACCAGCTCGTCTCTGAGCTCTGCTGGAGCCATGAACTCATTCGGTGTTTGAAACGAGGGTGCGGTCCAACAAGTCGGTTCAAAATCTGCTCCATGCAAAGATTGTACCGTCATTTTCATACTCTTCAATCCATTCAGTGACCTCTCGTGCCCTGTGGATGGCGTCTGCCTTTACTGTGTTCTCTCTTTATTTTTAGTAATAATAATTCTGCTCATAGATTTAAGTCTAGATTTGTATTTTGTCGAGCGGAGAGGCAGAGCTCTTTCCTACGGAAGAGTAATAAGGCCAGGAATCAGGAGAACAATGAGAGGAGGAAGTCTTTTTTTTTATTTATGTCGCATTTAAAGAATAAAGTCAACTCTGGTCCATCATATCAAGTGAAGAGATCGACCGACACCTCTTCCACATATAGCTGGTCCTAAGACATCGTGTCATCCTCGTCTGCCTTCTCCTCTTTCTTTCTTTTCCTCCGTCGTCACTCATTTCCTGTCATTTCCAGCTCGACGCCTCTGACTGTCGTAATCTAGAAACTTTGAGTTTCTTTTGCCTCGCAAACCAGAAAAACTTTCACTTTCACTGAATCCATTAAAATCATGAGAGTTTCAAAGTTATGTAAGACGGCGCCCTTAAAGTTCACGACTTTACCCGAAGTGAATTGTACAACAGGAAACATGATATTTGCAATGTGACTGAAATGACTGATGTAGAAACTTCCAGCTCTGCTGATGAGTGTGTGACATGTGTGTGTCTATTTTTAGTTTTGGATCTATTTTCCTGGAAAACACCTCAGTGCTGATTTTTCATCCGCAGTTCGTTTGCGTCCACGCGGCCGAATAACCGGAGTGTCACCGCACGGCGGGAAAAAAGCCATGAAACGGTTAATAATCGACCAGACGGTGTTTCCTTCCTGAGAAACGCTCAGCTGTCACCGAGTGAACAGATTCATTTCAGGGTTAAAGAGTTTAGAGATGAGATGAAATCTGGGGCAGAGAGGATGAAGGTGGAGTTATGTAAAGACTTCTCAGGAAAAGTTCTTTTCTTTTCAGCAGTGTGGTTAGTTCTGGTTTTGATTCGTATGAAAATGGATTCATGTGTTTTGTAACATCTGATGTAATCTAACCGTACCACGTCAGTGTTCTTCAGAAGAAGACGTGTCCTGATGTTTACACTGAAACTGGAAACAGATGATGATGGTGTCTTTACGGCTGCTTCACTTTTATTGTGCTATAAAAACATTTTAGGTGTTTGTTTTTGGCCTGTGGCGCGCTGTTCAGTTTCAGTTTTGACCCTCCGATGGGAGAACGCTGTGTCTGTGAATCTGAATTTGAACTGTCCGTATGAAAACAGACAATCAGGAAAATCTTGTAGCTCAAACACACACACACACACACACACACACACACACACACACACACACACACACACACTCAGCAGGCAGACGGGTGTTGAAAAGTTTAAGAGTTCAGTGTGATGATGCTGCGGCGTGAAGTCATCGCTGACCCCGTTGACTATTAATACCAAATGATCAGGGCGCTAACCCGCTGGCTAAATATTACATTCTCTATTTTTATATTTGAAGAGTTTCATACCGAGCTGTGTGTGTGTGTGTGTGTGTGTGTGTGTGTTCACGCCCAGCGTTACACCCATCAAACCCCTCTGCTTGTCTGCCAAGATTTAAAACAGATTAATTTGCAGTACGTATCTCCGGGCCGGGACTTTCTGGGCGTTCAGCTGTGAGAATGAACATTTCACGCATGGAGTCATGTTGTCAGGGGAAGTGGATATGTCATATTTAAAGTTAAAGTTAATGCAAGCAGAGTTTAAATGTCAAAAGTGAGTGAGAATGAGGACGTAAAACTGGTTTTGATGATAAAAATGCATTTAGTTAATAAGTAATTAGTGAATAATGAGTAAACTGTGAGGAGAAACTGTTATAATGTCAATAATCTGAGATGAATTTGAACTTTTGAACACAGTGTTGTGTTATCTCCTGGTTTCCTCACCTGCTCTTTGACCTTTTAAAGCCGTGTTTCCTCTCAGACAATAAACCTGCCTCATGTTGCCTCGTATCAGGCGTGAACTTTAGTCTCACATGTAAAAAAAACTAAAGAAAAAACACTGAATTTAACCTGATAGTGGAGCAGAAAGTGGCAGCACAGCAGCGCTCTCACTTTCACCTGCTGGTCGGCTTTCACTTCACTTCCTGGAGACTGCAGGCTTACGTGTGCTGCTTACGAACACTCAGACGTGATATCACAGTGCTGCAAGTTTCACTATGAGAGAAATGAATCAAGAGTTTCTCATCCTGAGAGTCGATTGTTCTCAGAAGGGAAAGTGAAAACCAAAAGAGGCCATAAATGTTTGGCCATATCATCTGCAGGGATTTCTTAGAAACGCTCCGTCTTCCCTCGGCGTCCGCGTTCATTCCCACAGTTTGACAAACTGCAGCAGAGTTAACGGGGAGAAAAAGACTTTATCTAACTGTCACCATCATGATTTTGCAGCTTCTCGTCATGACATCAGTCTGTCCAGTCTGCGTCTTTGCTATAAGGTCATTGGCCATTTCTGCCACTTCCCCTTCATATTTCCAACCCCCCCTTTTTTTGGAGGCAGTGGCGTCACAGCGCGTCCTCAGGCCTCGGCGTTACGACGTGAAATCAGGCTCAATCAGGCGATGCGTCACCGCGCGTAAACGCTTGCAGCAGCGTTTTTTAAAGGGAAGTGTGTACATGCATGCTTTCATGATGCTGATTAACACTTCCTCGTTACCTCATCTGAACTCTGTAGAGCGAAACGACACAAGCGGAAGCAAAAAGACGAAATATTAATATTTGTTTTAGATTCATACTGCTAATATATACACACATGAACATACCGCTGTGTAGATCATAGCACTGTCTGTTTGCAGTTTTATGTTTAAATATGCAAATGAGACATTATCTAATGTAACTTCTGATGAAATCTACAGACAAAGTGAAGTCAGACAAACACCTGAGTGTGGATTTGGGGTGTTTTCTTTCCACTGGTCGGAAAGACGACGTGTTATGGAAGCAAAACAGACCAAAAAATCTAAAAAACTGATTTCCATTTTATTTAATTGAATGCGATTAAAACTGTCCACACTGACCTTAGTCCCAGTTTTGATGATTGTTGATTTTATGGTTTCTGTTTTGTTTTCTTGTGATTGAGATGAAAACACACGGTTCATGTTCACACCAGATAATAAGAAGGTGATCCAAGGAATTAAACTCCGTATATCTGTGAATATATTTGAGTTTTGAACTATCTGTGGGTCTTTGTGCACTTTGTTTTGTTGTAGGATGTCTGTAATGTTTGACCGAGACATGCCCAAAGAGTAAAAAATAAAAGAGCAAATATTTGTGGGTGTATTTTTATAATTTTGGTTTTGTTATGTCATAATCTATCTCGATCTCCACTCCCAGATTTACAGATTAGGAACAAAGGAGTTGTTGTTCTTGTTAGTCTAGTTTGTGTTGTTGCTGTTTCCTGTACTTCTAAATGATACTTAGAAATGTTCTGATAATGAAATAAAAGTGCTTATGGTGATGACGGGAAGTGGCGAAGAGGAGAAACAGGAGGAGGAGGAGGAGGAGGAGGAGGAGGACAGGCTTCCCATCCTCCCGGTGTCTCTTCCCGGTTGCCCCGCTGGTTGCCCGGTAAAGCAACCAAGAGGATGAGGGGTATTATTTCCCGGAAAGAAGGAGGGTGACGTAACCCGCTCCTGCTGAGAATAAAAGAGGAGGAGGAGGAGGAGGAGGAGGAGGAGGACAGAGGAGCTTCTGTTTACAGCTCGGTTGCTATAGAAAAATATAGAATTAAAACACCGACATGGAACATTATGCTGCAATATGTAAAAAAAAAAATGATACAACGAATGAATTATTTTATGAATTAATTATACAGGACACTAAATCACAAAATAAATCTAAATTTAATGTTAAATAAATTCATATAAAATTGTTTATTATTATTATCTAGTATTGCGTGATGTTGATTCATATTCATATATTCAGATTATATCCAGCAGTCACTGTAAATATAAATAAGACTGAATATAGTTTAGTTCATATCCACATTACCTCATCTTTTCCGGGAAGCTGCGGTTCTTCCTCCTCCTCCTCCTCTTCTCCTTTTTCTTCTTCACGGGATATCCGGGAAATCCCCTCCTCCTCCTCCACCTCCTCCTCCTCCTCCTCCTCCTCCTCCTGCATCACGCCACTGATGAGCAGCGGGGCGGGGTGCGTGAAGCACGGACGGATGGATGGATGGATGGATGGATGGATGGATGGATGGGGTAATGCATCTCTTTTACTGTACGGTGTTAATGTGGTAAACCGGGTTTTAGGGTTTACGGCAGCCGAGATCATTTTGCACTTTCGGTCTGAGTCACCGCATTCCGGTAAATCTGAAACGGAGCTGAGGAAACCGTAATACCGAAAACGGCCGCATCATAAAAACACTGCAGGTGCATTACTGTTAATTACTGTTAATTACTGTTAATTACTGTTAATTAGAGCTCCATGGAAAACTGGAAATCTAAAAACCTTCATATATCAGACAGTGAGGCAGCACAGGGACACATTTAGAATATCTGATATTTAAGATTACATAAGATTTATGTTTTCAGAATAAAGTTAGAATCTTACATACCTAAGTGGAGGTTCTAGTTAAAAAGGCAAAGGCAGAAATAAGAAAATGCACGCGAATGAATAACACAACTACATGTATATTATAGCTATATATAATATCTACTATCTATATATATATTATATTATATATATATCGATCTCGATATCTATATTTAAACTAACATTAAAGATAACGAATTACTATTCTGACTTTTTTCTTGTAACATTTCAGCTTTTTTTTAAAATATAGGGACTTCTATTTCGAAATATTACAACTTCATACTTTTATACTTTATACTAGCACCCTGACTTCACTCTCAAAAATCTCAAATCAGTGGTCCTAAACATCTGTTGTAATATATTCTTTTCTAAGTTTTATATTTTTTAACAAAATAAACTATTATAAATTTATTTGCAGGAACAATTCAGTTCAATCCATAAATCCACACTGGTATAGAATTGATTTTATTCATATTATACATCATTATCGAGGTCATGGAGTTGTTTCTTCCTGTCCACGTTGTTTACTGTGTTTCCATGGCGACAGCATATTTAACTTCATTTAAACTTTGCGGATGATATTTTTTTCTTCATCTGCCTCTGCTCTCGAACACACAGCACTGTCACGTGTGGATTTTTCCTCTCGACACGTATGATGAAGTGAAATCACTGTGATGTTTATTTATAGCGTGTCATTCCAAACATAGTAACATGAACCTTTCACTTTCCTAATGAGCTGTACGTCCAGACTCTGCACCCCCCGCCCTCTCGATCCCGGCCGTTCTTCTTTTACTTTCTTTCTGCAGTGTTCAGTTTTTGATTCTGTCACGTTGGTTTAAAGACAGAGCACAGATTCAGGTTTTAATAACGGCTGTGCATCATTCACAGCAACAGAGAGCCGAGCTGAGGATCGATGTGAAACACGATGGATGTTATTATGATTCATCATAATTGCACCAGTTTGATGCTGCATACAGAGCGATGATTCAGTGTTTACGACAGGCTGAAGGTTAGGAGCTAATGAAGTCAGCGGCATCATGTGACACAGTGTGAGATATGAGGAACAGGACTGTGTGAACTCTGACCTCGATCCGTTTGAGGACTTGTTTTTGACTCTGAATACACGTTTTGTGTTCAGACTTGAAGTCCTGGCAACAGCAGACAGTACTATATTAATAGTAATGTTGTCTATTCACTGAAATACATGAAACAGTCGTGGACAGTCCCATCATAGGACCCCAGGCTGAAAGGTTTGGTTGTAGTCGGGTCTGCAGTGTCTCTTTTTGTGTCTTTGCAATCACCATTCAATCATTCTGGGCCTCTTTGTGGTGGTTTCGAGTCTCTTTGTAGTGTAGCAGTCACGATGGGTTCCCCCTTGTTTCCCATCCTCGTGTTGTGTTTACTTGTCTCTGTCTGTGTTGTGGGCGTGTCACTTTTCCCTCTTCCCTCCTGGATAATCACAGATGAAGCACACCTGCCGTTCCTCAGCTCACCTGCCTTCCATCAACTCATCACTCCTCCTGCATATAAACTCCGGCCTTCCTCCCGCTCCTTGTCAGATCGTTTGTTCAGCCTCTGTGGCAGATCACGGTCAGACCGGCTTAAACTATTGTTCCTTGTTGATTTCCTGACCTCTAACCTCTGATCTCTTGTGCTCAGGTCCACCACCACCGTCACCTCCTGCCACCTGCTTGCCTGCTCTCCATCCACCATCTTCAGACTGTCCAGACTCCGTGCCTCCTCCATCCATTCCCTCCACTGCTTCCCCTCTTCTCCCACATCACAATAAATCTCCTTCTCTCACTAACCGTTGTCCGAGCCTGCATTCTGGGTCAGTACCTGTGCAACCATGACAGTAGCCTTGTTTGCTGTCTCTTCACAGATGGTCTTTGCCTGTTTTTGTGTCTTATTTTTATAAATTGAGTTGTTCTTTTGTGTTTCTGTGTAGTGTTGCCTTTCCTTGTGGTTGATTTGGGTCTGTCGTCATTTTGAGCCTTTATTTAGTTTTTGTGTCTCTTTGTTGCTGTTTTTGCCTCTTTTTGTATCTTTGTAGCCATCCTGGGCCTTCTTGTGGTGGTTTTGAGTCTCTTTGTAGTGTAGCATTGTTTGGTGTCTTTATGGACGGTATTTGCCTTTTTCATGTGTCTTTTATTAATACAGATTAGGAACAACCTGAGCTTTTTCTTTGTTCTCTTGTGGCTCTTTGTTGCTGTTTTTGCCCATATTTGTAGCCATCCTGGACCTCCTTGTGGTGGTTGTGTCTCTTTGTAGTTGTTTGGTGTCTCTATGCAGTTTTCCCCATCCTTGTTTATTTGTGTCTCTTTGTAGTCACTTTAAGCCTCATAGTAATTGTTTTCCCTATCCTTGTGGTTGATTTGTGTCTCTTTGCAGTTGTTTGCCTCTACTTGTAGGGGGTTATGTTTCTTTGTAGTCGTTTGTGTCTCTTTGTAGTGTAGTCTTGTTTGGGGTCTCTTTGCAGTTTTACCCTTGTGGTTGATTTAGGTCTGTCGTCATTTTGAGCCTGTGTAGTTGGTTTGTCTCTTTGCAGTTGTTTGCCTCTCCTTGTAGGGGGTTATGTGTCTTTGTAGTCTTGTGTCTCTTTGGGATCATTTTGTGCTTGATTGACTTTCACTTGATACAGAGGTTCTGGTCCAGGTGCTCCTGAGCCTGATGAAGTTTCTAACTCCGATAAGACAAAGACCAGGCTTGGTACCGTGGTCCTGGACTCTGGTATCACGTGAACTCTTCTGCAGTATTCTCTGCTTCCAGCATGTGTTTGATCTTTGTGGATTTCTTTGTTTCTCGTCCTTGAAAAACAATTTTTCCTCCCTGGAGGTTTTCTTTTTAATCCGGTAAATAAAACTCCGGCTGCTTTTCATGTTAACGCTGATTATCCGGCTCCTGAACCTCAAACAGTGGGCGGCTGTGGCTGCGTAGGTGTCATCTGTGGGCTGCTTGGTGTAACAGAGGTGGTCCGTGTATAGACTGATCTTTCATAAAGGAACCACGCTGAGCTAAAGCAGCTAAAGGTCAGAGGACAATAAACAGTGATTCAGTGTTTTTGGCCTTTGCACCAGTTCACTGACCAAACTGGTTCCACTGTTAAACTCAGTACAGGACCTGAACTGGTTTAAAAGCAGCTGATGCAGCAGCTTTGTGTGGCTGATGCCAACCTGTTTTTATAAGGGAGGTGATGTCATTGTGTATGAGCAGCAGAAATAGTTACAGGTGACTTTCTGTGCATGCATCCTTTCCTTACCCTCTTCCCTACATTCCTCTTTTCCTTTCATCATCAACTCCCTCTATCACCTCCTCTTTATATTTCGTCTCTTGTTGCCCCAACTTCTCCTCTTCGTTCCCTTTCCTCTAGTCCTCCCGCCTCTCTCCCCCACTTCACACTTTCTTTGTTCCTCATTCATATTAATCTCAGTCACAGATCAGCTGTTTGTGGGTTTATTAAGAATCACATTTTATCAGCCTGTCAGCATGTTTTGCTGTGAAAACAATGTAATTTTTGCCTATAAACATGTACTAAAGAACCAGCTTATAGGATTTAATGGCATCTAGATGTGTATATTCAGATTGCAACCCCCCACCAAGCAAAACATATGCATGCAGTGTCGACTTTATTTTGGCAGTTGGCTAATAGCTTGATGATAAAGAGGTAATTACTATGTGATGACATAATTACCAACCTAATAACCAAGAAAAAGCTTCATATTAACAAAAGGTACATCTGGGTTTGCCTCTTGATGATTGCTTTAATCTAATATTAGCATAAAATTATAGAAACAGGTGTTTTAGTATTTTCCAGCCTGGATTTATTACACAGAAACATCATTACACAATTTGTACAGTATTTACTTGAATATAAACAGTATAGTATGGTAATTACCAATTTTATACACTTATTTTCAGATGTGTTCCTGTTGTGTAAATCAAAGAGTCGTGACAGGAACAACATGGAGACGTTGTGGTGACTTCATGTGAGCACTGATGTGGTAACTTGTAGGTCAGAAGACAGAATGTCTAGAGGTCAACGTTAAAACCGGACTTTGGGTGGAAGGTAACAGGCTTTAGTGTTTGCACCACCATAGGCGTTTAGAACAGCCGGAGCCGGTGTCGTGCCAGAACCGGAGCTGGGCAACGTAACCGGGTTCAGCAGCCTTTATGGACATGTTGTGCTGAATAGTGGAGTTATAGTCACTGAAATGTTTAAAACAACGCAGACGTTGGAATAACTTCCAGTTTTTAACTAAATTTCTGTTATTCACCTTCAGGTATAACATTTCAACATATCTCTAAAAGTGTTTATCTCTCTTCTCTGTTAGCGTGATGAAGCTGCTGAAGCTTGAATCTGATGCATCTCTTTGTTGTAGATTGAATCATTCTGCTGCAGTGGCCCAGTTCCCCCCTCAGGTCTCATTAAACTTTCATTAAAGTTTTTTTATCTCTCACATTTTCTGCAGCGCTTTCTAACTGCACGGCCCGGGCGCTGCTTCACACACTGTTCTTTGCAACTAAACAAAACCCCGAACAGGAAGTCCATTATGTCCATGACATTACAGAGAAAGGAAACTTCACGTGAATTACCTTCCTGCTATCGAGATGCAGAAGCTTTTGTGGAAACCGTGTTGCAATCGCCTCGAGGCTGAAAACTTCTCGTCTGACTTGTTCCTGCTTTTGCATGTTGGAATTTAATCCAACAGGTAAAATTAATGTTTCCCTGCTGTTCTCTCACACAGTCCTTCATGTGTCCTATTTGTTTTCCTGGTTACAGGTATTTTTAAAACTGAAAGATGTGGTGAACATTTGGATTAAAACACTTCATCCAAAGTGGATTTTGTCTGAACGTTGTCATTAAAACATCTTGGGATTATTGTGCAGTCTTAAAACGCCTGCTGACATTCATGCGCTCAACATGTTCACATCGTTTTTATGCCAGAAACAGGATTTATTATTGCGCAACAATGTGTTAATTTCCCATGAAGCTGCAGTATAACGAAGTGTGACAAATCCGCCCACTTTGTTGAACTCTTTCCTCGTTCTTTTGTTCTGTCTCTTTGCTGCAGCCTCTCCTTTTCCCCCTGCAGCGATGATTAAAGTTTCATTGTATCTTTCGTGGAAAGAGCAGGAGGGTCTGCAGAAGTTTTCCGCATTTTAAATGAAACCGGAGTTGAAATCTGTGGCTCAGATTTTTTTTTTTTTTTGTGTGTCTGCATTTGAAGTGCGTGTTTGTCGGGTTTGATTTCTCAACAGTGAGAACACCACGCTTACATGTTAACACATATAATTGTGCAACGGAGTAAATTCATGAAGTTTCGTAACGTAAAGTGTGTGTGGTAGCAGAGACAGGAACCAGCATCACATGTACGGCTGGATTTCATAGTTCTGGTGGTTTAGTCAGAGTCATCGTTTCGTGTGTGTGAGGTTTGTGGCTGTTGCATCAGCAAATTTAACAAATTACCTCACAGTGCTTTAAGTAAGGCGGAACTATTACTTGACAGTAATGTTTCCATCAAAAGTACTACTTCATACTCAGGGAAATGTTGTACTTTTTTATATTTTACAAACAGAACTCTGTGCTGGACAGAAGTTCAAATGTGTTTCACCTCCAGCAGCTGCAGCGCTGCTGTTACTCCGTACATGTTAAAGCATCAGTAATATGATATAACAGTACTTTCACCTAGTACTTCATGTACTTTTAGCTGTTTATCCTTTTTGTACTTTCACCCGAGACTACTTTAGCAGCTGTGGTGTAGTGCTACTTTTTACTTAAAGCAGCTGCAGGGAACTTTTATTCCGTGTTGATTCAAATGTGAACGAACATGACACTGTTTCGATAACGTTTGAAAGGGAATCCGACTGAATCCTGCGGGAGGATCTTGCTGCCGTAACAGGAAAAAAGAAGCGTATCAGAGTGTCGTGTTGAAACATGAAAAGTTTTGAAAGTTGTTTTTTACGTCATAAGATATTTTTACATGATTACAACAGACAGACTTATCATGAAAAACGTATCACTATAATACGGAACCTTATTGTAATAACATAAAACATTTAACACTAACTTATAAGTCAATTATAACAATATAAATTATATTATAATGTGAAATATTCTTGTGGTATAACAGGTAACTTGTCTTAATGTTTCACATTAAAACAAGATTCATAGTGTAACTTTTTTCAACTTTACGGGTGACTACATGCGATTTATTGTTATGACGGGAAATGTTTCATGTTTCAATTTGATATCATTGTTATAGCAAAAAAAAGTTTAATCTTTTACGGTTTTAATGACACATCAGAACAATGTATGCTATAACAAGTTATGACAAAATGAAATGTTTCACATTGTAACAAGATAAATATTATTTTTATAACATACAGTGAAGTTGTAATGTAAAAATATCTTGTTATATTGTGAAAAAAGCATCATACTACAACAATAAACTCTTAGAACAATTTACTGGTGTGGCACTAATACACCTCCATAAAATCTGACTTAATTAGAAACGGCCAAAGTGTCCTGTTTGTTCATGCAGGTCATTTGGAGTCATCTGTAATCAACTGTTGGCTCAAAGTCTGTGTAATTAATTGAAGTACTTCTTGTCACCACTATTAACGAACAGGAAGACACAAACACACACACACACAGGCATGCTGACACAACCTGTGTGTGAGGAAACAGCTTCTGGTATTTTCTGGCATCGGGTCACTGATGAGAAGAGACAGACGTATTTACCGACCACGGTTATTGTGATTTATCATCTGTCCTAGATTATGGCTGTAAAATCTGATATGAAGCAACGGAGGAAGAGGAAGGCGTTGCAGAAATAATTATCAAAGCATAGTTGCTGTTGGGAAGTGTAAATGATCCTGTGTGTGTGTGTGTGTTGGCAAATGACCAAGTTAGGCTCCACATGTTGAATTTGAAAAGATTAAAGGTCATTAAACAGGTTGTTTTTGTCAGTATTGAAATTGTGTGATGAATATAGTCGGATATGTCATCGTGGGGAGCCTTTAATTTAGTTTTTATATGAATGTTTTCCAAAATAAAAGCCTCTCAACCAGTAGTATGTGATGTGTAGGCACACTGTTTCCTCCTGACAGTCAGAAATCAACAGAAACAGAAATAAAAACACTTCCTGCTGCCTCTGAGAGATGGAAGATAAATCATTGTCTGTTTCACAGTTTGAACTAAAAAGAAACTTCTCCAAACATGATAAACAGTTCAGATATTAGTTTAAAACGTATGTTTTGTCATATTAAAGTTAAAGTTTTTGTTGTGTTTGGTGTAAAGGCCACATGCACTCGCGTCTGTCATCGCCTGTGTTTTGGTCCAGGTCGGGTTTCCAACACTTTGACAGGATTGTGTCACCTCTGTGAAGGTATGCGCGCTCTTTGTACAACACAAGTCAAACATTAGCACAGTGGTGTAAATATAGTCTGCCCGGTGACGCTGTCGGTGACGTCGTGGCTCTAAACTCGTCCGGTCGACCTCACAGCGTGAGAACGCCACGACGACAAAATAGTTTAGAGCTGCCTATGCTTACATGCCACTCTCATTTCCTCACTACTTCCTTTTTTTGCTTCCTTTCTTCCTTCACTACTCTGGTTCTTCCTCATGTCCTTCCCTTTCTTACTGAACATATTCCCTTCCTTCCTTAATCCCTCATTGTTTCCTCAGTCCTTCCTCTCTTTGCCTTCCTTCTCCCGCTCTTCCTTTTTTCTCTCTTCCATCTTTCCTCCCTCCTCAGACTTCCTCCCTCTCTTTCCCCCCTCCTTCTTGTACAGTACAGTACCAACATACTCCAGCTGCTCCAGTCATAGTTATTTATAATGCCTTAGCTACTTCAGTTAAAGGTGCATTTCATAGTTTCTACGTAAGGGATAAATCACTGCAGTGAAATAAACACTGACAGGATGAAGTACACGATCCATTAGAATCTGTTATTAGACGACTTTGTACTAAAGAAACAAAACAAAATATGGATTATGCATTTTATTGGTCTGTAGGATGCCGTAATAAACCATTTAGAATCTAGTTTTCATGTTAATCTAATAATAATTCATCTGATAATGAGCTCAGAGCAGTGACACGATACATGTTGTTTTGAATCCTTCTTTTTCTGAGAATTCACTTTAAATCTTATTTTTTAGGAGTGTTTAGAGAAAAACAAAACAATATTTAACACCTTATGTGACACCGTTTGATTGTGTTTGTTGGTGCAGTTGTCCACACGTTTCTCTCCTTCTGTAAACCATCATAAGTGGAGGATAAGAGTGTGAAAATAAGATGAATGACAACATAATAACAGAGTTATAATATTATAAAATATGTTAAAATGTCTGGCTTATAGCTACATTTTATAAAATAATGTGATTTTAAATGATAGATAAATGTACCATATAATCTGAAATCAAAGTAATATAGTAAAAGTAACTGAACTAAAACCACCAGAAATGTCATACCCAGCATGTGGAACACATTATTTGAGAAAAACATAATCAAACTTTGTAAAGTTGGTTCATTTTAGGCTCGTTTTTGTGAAACCTTTCATACAAACTTTTGTATTTCTTTCAGAAATGCTGTCTGTCTGACTTACTGACTTGCTGGTTTAGGTTTTGGCTCAGATCTCGTTGCAGGTTCAGCATCCACCTGAGGCTCAGTGGGGAAAAAGTAAGAAAAGTCCATTCAATCATCGTCTGTTTGTTTCCTGCCACAGCGAAACAAAAGGGAAGGAAGCGTTACAATTAACTCTCGGTTTCAGCATCGGGCATTTCCACGTCAAAACTTCCCTGCCGGTTTGCCCTGACATGGCACCTTTTCTTTTTTTCTGCAAGTCATTGTTGCTGCTGAGAATGAAACCAGGCAGGTTTACATACCGTGAACGTCTGACACGAGTCATGTGTCATTTGTGTTTGAGCTACTGTAGATGTCATCGCTACAGAAGATGACGGCAAGGCATGAAGTAAGGAAAGGCGTGAAGATGAGTCACAAGTTAAACCATTAATTATTTCCAAGCCTTCAGTCACTCCATGCAACAACCCAAACACATTTTTCAAATGCTCCGTGATGCTATTAATAATCACTTTCATCTTACTTGTATGAATGCATGTACGGCAGCTTAATTATGTATGCCGACGAGTCCTGAATAGCAAACAGGCGCAGTCACCGCAGAGAGTTCACGTCCTCTGCACTGTCTGGGAATTTCACGGGTTTAGCAACCAAAGGGGAATTATTCAAAAACAGAAACAAAAAGAAAACAAATATTGTGGATTTTATATTTTGAAACAGGTGCAGCACAGGAGCACAGCATCAGAATATAATGACTGCATTTTAAAAACATTTCAGTGTGTATTAGGATTAAGTTATTATCACTCAGCAGTCTCTCAACACTGCTGGACAAACTTCCCCTTCCTCTTTCAAAGACATCAGACCTGCTGTCTTTAAAAATGTTTTTGATTCTGATTTTTATGACTTATTACTCCAAAAGTTTTATGTTGTTCTATTTATTTAGTTTGTTTTTTTCAATAACTCTCCTATCAGATTATAATAATAATTATAAAATCTGTATGTTGTAGGCTTTATGAGTGCCTGTGAAGCAGCCTGTTGTTAAAACATGTTATAGAAATAAAGTTCACTTACCAGGGAACCCTTCCTCAGGCTTTTGGAGGACCCTGTGAGGGTTGGTGTTACCTAAATACAGAAAAAGAAATAATATCAAGAGGTATAAAAGTGCATTACTGCCTCCTGTTAGCATATATTTAAAATCTTTCAAGCTTGAGGTTTATTTATTATGTGTGTATGCAGGTTAAGAAACAATAAAATGTGATGGACAGGAGGAGATGATAAAACAATAAAAATGTAGGTAACAAAATATAATAAAATAAAATACAAATTATATGAATATGAGAAATATGTATAAGTGTTCTATACACTGTACAAGTAAGTATTGAAAGTATCACTATATAAAGATGTGAACATGCTATTAGAATAAACAGGATATACTACGATCTACTGAAATGCTGATAGTAAGTGTAAACACAGGGAGTGTTTGATTTAGAGATATCTTTATGATTATTATCAAATTATTTAGTTCATTGCAGGAAACCTGGAAAATGATCAGGAAAATAGCTGACCAGTAAAATAAATAAAGCGTTCCTTCTGTTTCTAAGCTGTCTTCATGATGCCAGGATTTTAATTATATATAGATATAATATAGATATATATATATATAGAGATATATATATATAGTAGATATAATATATATATATAGAGAAATAAATGTATTTCTTTGCTTAACACATTCCACAAAATCAGAAATCGGGGTAGAGAAGTTGAGTGTAAACTCCCCAAAGTTGCTAAAACCTCTAAAGATTCTCAGGAGAAACACCAAAGCTGTGACCTCAGTGACCTTAAAAGATGAAGACAAACTAATAAAACAACTTTTAAATGAGTGCACATGAGTAGCTACTTTAAAGGAGAAACCAGGATTGATCGATTCACTCCTCAAACACTAAATCAAGACATCTGAGTGGCAAACGTCCCTCAGAAGTTAAGATGATTAGAGCACATAACTCCAGTTGTGTTCAGATTGATTTCCCGTGAAGCCCCTGCCAGCTGACCCCGCTCATTCATTATTAATCGTGTGTAAGTGGATCTGAGGCTTTGAGCTGCAGCTCCACGCCGCTCGCTCTGCTCTACTAACCCCCGTGTTTGTGTTTACACGGCTGTTACCACGGCGACAGCCCCCTGCATGTGGACTTCCACCTGTGGCATGTAGACAGACCGGCGGGCGAGCGAGTGAGTGAGCGAGGTAGAGACACAGAGGGAGTGACAAAAGAGAGAGAGAGAGAGAAGGAGGGAGGGGAAGGGAAACCTCAGCCGTGGCCGCATTCCATTCGGTGTCTTTTGTTTGCTTTTCCTTTTTTTCTGTTATTCTCTCACAGTGACAAACAGTGTTGCTGCAGAATTCAGACACCTGAGTGGTCGATGAAATGAGCAGAAAATCATGTATAAACTGAGATTTTATCGTATGTATGTGTTTACTTTTGATGTAGTTTTGTTGTTTTGCATTTAAAGGTAATATTTTGACTTTATTATTAGAGAATATTTGGTTATAATTCTGTATAATTCTAATATGGATCCCAGGAAGATAAGCCTTTGCTAAGGTAAAGAATAAGGGAAATATATCCATAATATTCACCGTGTAAGAGACTTTGAAATATAAATTTAAATCCTCTGGGTAAGACCGGGATTTGAAAGCTCCAGGAAAAAGTCAGATCCTTTTGTCAAACTGAAATCAAAACCGTTAAACCAAAGTCTGAGTTTCTCCCGGATGCCTTGCAGATAAATATCCTGATAAGTCAAACTGCATTTCTAAAGTTTTATGAGCCGACGGGGGAAACCTGACCACAGACACTTTTACTTTCAAGTCCAAATGGAGTTCCTCTCCGTCTGTTTCCACGATAAAACTTAACGAAAGGAATCAAGAAAAGACAGAGGAATCACACAAAGGAAACGCTGTTTTGAAATGGGACGTGTCCCAGGATTCCCAGGCTCCTGAGGCCTCGGGCCGCTTGGGCTCGACGTGGCGTCACATCCTCGGGCTGCTCTGTGCTGTTATTTTTAGGTCATGTGTAAACTGGGTTATATGGCCTTGGCAGCTGCGACACACAAACACAAACACACAATGTGCGCACACACACACACACACCCTGCTTTAGGTATCCGTGACGTTGAAACACTACTGGTCTTTATTTGACATTTGTGTTCATACGAGAGGTGCAAAGCAGTGATGTAAAAAGACATTACATCACCGCGCTGATATTAATAAGTAGGCAGATATGTCACTGTGTAAATAGACTCGTAGTCATACTGTAGGTGACATTTCTGAGCTACTGGCTAATATTAGCGTCTATATTTTAGATTCATACAGTTATATTTGATTCTCGCAGACAGACAGAACTCCAAAACTGAAGATTAATACGTACAAATGACGTTAAAGGTCAGCTTTGAGGCAAAAGATATTAAATTCCTGGGCAACATTCCGATTAAAAGTTTATATTCGACATGAATTTGAATCTTTTACACCGCAGTGACGTCAAATTCGAGCCCTGAGCACAACAAATTCAGAGGAATCGCTTCTCTCCCCTGTGACGCCGCTGTGCCATCATTAAAGTTAAAGTTTAACTGCAAACTTCCACTAATGCTGGTTCCTGATTCCAGCCCGGGTGTCAAACAAACACAAGTTTTCACTTGAAACTGTGTGTGTGTGTGTGTGTGTGTGTGTGTGTGTGTGTGTGTGTGTGTGTGTGTGTGTGTGTGTGTGTGTGTTTTTGAAACCCGCTCCGTTTCGCTCAGCCAATCATGACTCGGCTTGTTTTCCAGTCGACTCTCGCTGATTCCTTCCCAGCAGTGTCGCCTTGTTGTTGTTGGTCTGTTTCCTCTTTCCTCTCACATGTTCTGAGGCTGCATGACACAGCAGATTTCGGGGCCCGCAGAGAGAAACGGACTCATGTGACCTGCCTTGTTTGATCGTATCGGTTTTTTTTTTTTTTTATCTCAGTGAGTCATTTCATTGTTTCACCAAGTTTATCGTGTGTCATTGCTTATGAAATCTTACCTTGCTTCATGTAATTTCAGAATGTCAGGCACAGACAACTGAAGAGTCTGAGTTAAAGATGATAACAGATAGGCCTCAGGAAAAGCAACATTGTGTCACTATTCCACCGTAAAACAACACATTAGATCTCATCCAGGTGGATGGTGCCTCTGTCATTCCCACATTGCGCCCCGTATGTCTGTTCTTGCACCAACAATTTCACTGATTCTGGTGAAACTGGATCATATTTTATGGCTGCTCCGCCTCAACTGTGATGGATGGACGGTGAAGCAAACTGCTGCCAGCTGTAGTTTCAACTGTAGCTGTAGTGTGTTTTGAACCCCACATGGCCTGGGTATGGGGGGGCGTTCAGGAGCTGCTGTCGTGCCAGAACAGGAGCTGAGCAAGTGGCCAACGTAATCCGGTTTAGCAGCATAGCGTAATGTCGTGCTAAACTTGGATGAAAGACCACCATCTCCAGCTTAATCTGTCAAAAACCGAACTCCTGGTCATCCCTGCCCATGAGTCAATCTGCCATGACTTCAACCTGAAAATTGGTACTGTCACCATTACCCCTAACCATGCTGCTAAAAACCTGGGCGTGGTACTAGATGATCGTCTTTCTCTCTCTGAACACATTTCCTCCGTAGCGAGGTCATCTCGCTATGCATTGTACAGTATTAGAAAAATCAGACCGTACCTGACCCAATATGCCGCTCAGCTCCTGATTCAGGCTACAGTCAGCTCCCGCCTCGATTACTGCAACTCGCTCTTGGCTGGCCTACCTGCTTGCGCGATCAAACCTTTGCAAATGGTCCAGAATGCCGCAGCGCGACTGGTTTTCAACCAACCTAAAAGGTCACATGTCACCCCACTCTTCAGCGACCTGCACTGGCTGCCTGTAGCTGCCAGAATTAAACACAAAGCTCTGACGCTAGCCTACAAAACCACCTCAGGATCTGCCCCTGCCTATCTCAGCGTCTTACTAAAGGCTCACGTCCCGACCAGGGCGCTACGCTCCGCTCATACAAACCGTCTAGTTGTACCCTCGCCTCTCGCAAAGCGAGGTCACTCTAAACTCTTCTCTGTGGTCGTCCCCAAATGGTGGAATGACCAACGGCTACTAGAACAGCAACATCCCTTTCTACCTTTAAAACACTTCTAAAAACCTTTCTGTTTCCAGAATGCTTCCCTGCCTAACAAAACTAACAACTACTCTGTGTCCTTTACACCTTTCTCAGCTTATGTCCTCCTCTGTAAGTCGCTTTGGATAAAAGCGTCTGCTAAATGCAATGTAATGTAATGTAATGTAATGTAATGTAATGTAATGTAATGTAAAGAGTGGAGTTCACATTTAAATACAGTCACTGAAATGTTGTAAAAACAACACTGACACTGAAATAACTTCCAGTTTTTAACGAAATCTCCGCCTCAACTCTCTGCTGCCAACTGTAGCTGCTGTTAGCCAATGTTACCTCAGTTTGTTAGCCAGGCTGTGAGCTCAGAGCACCGGGGGGAGTGTTAGTGTTTGTACCACAGGCGTTTAGGACCCCCGGGAAGAAGAAGAAGAGGAGGTTTCAGGGAGATACCCAGGGGAGAAGAGGCAGTGTCATGCCAGAACAGGAGCCGGGCAAACAGGCGATGTAACCAGGCTCAGCAGCCTCTGTGAATATAATGACAGAGAAGAGGAGACCAAAGGGTTGACAGATAAAACTATGAGAGAAAATGCACAAGTGACCAAGCAAGAAGCTGCCGGACAAGAGTAAATCTGGCAAGAGCTTGGTGAAATAAAATAAGGTGAAAGACTGTACTAACTCACCAAATAATAAAAGCTATTTTATTAATAAATATACATTTTATTTTATGTATCACAGCAGTGCAGAAATCTAAAATCATCTAGGATCACCATGATATCAAGTTGTACTTGAACAGTACATATATAGTTACATATACACATATAATACATATCTGTGTGTTTGTGGGTCACTTTGGGCCAATCAAAGGGCTCAGGTGAGATGACATCACCCCCTTCATCAGTAGCGTGACCTCAGCCTGCATCACCATGAATTCCTAACGAGGGATCGGACGGCATCCAATCAGCAGAGGGCTGGATTTATCAGGTAATGAAGCCTGACAGCGTGCAGCCAATCACATCTCAGGACACAGATTATTGCCTGGTGGAGCTCAGAGGGAATCAATAATGTAGACACACACACACACACACACACACACACACGCTGCCCTCAGCCTATGCTTACTACCATTACAGTAAATGACGAAGCTCAGAGGCAGTCGGAGTACCAGAGAAACACACACACTTACAGAGAAAAGAGAGAAAAGTGAGAGTAGCATGAAAATTCAAAGAACAGGATGATCTCAGCGTTTTGTGTATGATTCATTGCCAGTAGTAGTGAGTCACCTCAGTAACGGCAATATAAAACCAGAGTGTCCGGAGATAGATTAATACACAGCCACTGTTCACCTGATACTTATTGTTTCTCGCCGTATCAGCTTTGTAGATACTACAATCTGAACCGCTGCCTCAGCTCTCATGCTCATTTTTCTTTTCAAGCTTTATTTTTGACAGAGACAGCTGCAGAGTGACAGGAAGCCTTCAGACCTGGGCCGGACGCTCTGCCAACTGAGCCAATCGACACCTTTCCACACTGATTATTAAGTTTCAGCTTTCCGGGTTTTTTATTTTCCCGGTCGGGACAAATTCACAGTTACAGAAAGAGTAGCAGAAGTAACTCTAGTTGTACAAAGAGAATTAGTAATAATAGTAAAAGCTGAAGTCGTGTGATATTTTCACTTCTTTATTATACTTATTATTATACTATGTACATGCTCTATCAATACTGCTCATAGTGTCACTTATACAGGCAAAATAAGCAATGAAGTACTATAATATTAGTGATAATCACTGCAATAACACAGTAATGGTATTAAAAGTAACACTTGTAGTAGTAGCAGGCCTTGTAGTAATGTAAACAAAAGTGGTAATACTAATTAAACAGCAGTATTTCCTGTAGAAGAGGAAGCAATGTGGTAGAAGCACTCCATTAAAAGCAGTACTAGATGTATTAATAGTATTAGTGGTAGTGGTTACAGCAGTAGTAGCAATAATAAAAGTAGCGGCAGTGATATTATGAGTCATACATGTGGACACTGAAGTGGTCACAGAAGCAGATACAGTAACTGTAGAGTTAGTAGTAGTACAGATCGTAGTAGTAGTGGTTGTGGTAGTAGTAGTTTAGTGACTACTGCTTTTTTGTAGTATTTTTTTCCAATGATAGTAGCACTTGATGTAAAATAAAGTGTACAGTAGCAGTAGTAATGTTAGTAGTAATGGTTATAGTAATAATAAAAGTAGAGGTAGTGATGGTAGAAGTTATAGTACCTGATGTAGTAGTTGAAGTTTGCGAGTAAAACCAATAGCAATAACAACTATGGTGTTAGTTACTTTATCAAACGTAGTGACAGTAAACGTGACATTGTTTATAGTAAAACTAGTAGCACCAGTTCAAGTAGTACTAGAAGTGGTACTCTGGATATTGTAGTCCCATAACGGTGAGAAATATGGCAGTAGAAATACAGAGTTGGAGTATTTTATTAGTAGAAGTTGTTTTTCATGTCATATTAAAAATAAGGTATAAGTAGTAGTAGTAGTAGTAATAGTAGTAGTAATAGTAGTAGTAGTAGAACAGTGTGTTTTTGTTGTAGTAGTCATAAGAGTTTGTGTAGCAGTAGTTGTTGTAGTTGTAGAATCAGTACTAGTAGTAATAGCAATAGTTTAACTGGTAGAGATAAAAGCAATACAAATAATAAATAAATAAAAATACTACGGTAGAAGTATTACTATTTAAAGAAGAATACAGGAAAATACACCTTCAATAATCCCATGATCCCTTGTGTTTGTCTATAACGTCCTCATGAAGCGGGAAGTGAACCTGCTGAGTCACTGTGTGATGGTAGAAACTTGTGGAACAGTCTAGTCTTTCTATAGGAAATGTCCCACAGAAGGGAAAATCTCAAAGGCTGATTTTGGCCACGTACCACAGTGGTTATGTAAAAACATGATGCCAGCTCAGAGATCACATGACCTGAGTCATCGTGTCACTCAGCAGGTTTCACAGAGAGGAATGCAAGTTTTGTTTCTGTCTTATTGTCCCGCTCTGTTTTCCAGCCTAAATGGTGACAGAGAGGACTCAACAATGGGACGGGGAGAAACCCGTGCATTTATGGGACAGCGGTGTGAAAGGAATGGCTACATAATGGACTATGTTAAAGGTCAAGTGACAAAGCCCTCTAGTGACTGGACTAAATATGACAAGATGATCCATGGAAGGAAGAATCCCACTGTTGTTTACCTTACCCTCTTACCTTAACCAACCTAACCAAGGGAAGCGATGACTACGAGCCAGTCAGCAAGTGGGATTCATAATAAGGCGTGGATGGATGGGTCAACGAAACATCAGACACCGCTGACTGGACTGTTTCCTGTTTTCAAGTCACGAGTCAACGTCCCAGCGTGATAAAGATCCCCCAACTGTTACAAAGTATCTCCAACCAAACCGTGATCTTTCCCGAAAAAGGTTGTCGCGCCCGAATGTACTCAGACTTTTATTGTGAAAACACCTGAAGGTATAAACACAGAGAACTGAGAACATACTTTGTTTAATTTGGACCGACTTATCAGAAGACAAACAGATACTTGACAATTGAAACTCTGGAGAGATACTCATGAGTTAAACATAATCTACCAGGAATGTACCTTAGCATGTTTGTTTGCCCAACAGTGCGTTTCTGGGTGCCACACAAGTTGCCAGAGTCTTGCAATCAGTGAGGTCGTGAACATGACCTGAGACCACACAAAAGCCTGAGACACCAGTTTCTAGATCACAAAATAAAATGAAACATGATCAATGACACATCAAGATGAGTATATCAAATATTAAATCCTTACACAAGATCCCTGCTGTCATTTCAGACACAACATGCACGTTGCGTAAGCGTGTTGTAAGTCTGTAAATCACAGGTTTACCCCAACACCAGACAGGATAGGTAAGAATCATAGGGAAACTCTAAACATTGATATTAAAGTGATCTAACAGGAATGATGTAATCTGATGTATGACAATAACGAGCATGTTCTCCCACACACGGTTCAGTTCCAGACAACCTCTCCCAGCAAAGAGCTGAATCCTTCACTACAGGGAAAGAAAACAGAAGAAAAACATATTTTTTGAATGTGAAAAATTAGTTTTTGTTGTTTTTGTCGCCCACGTGGAGAAACTTCCTGCCTCGCTAAGCGGCTGAAAATGTGAGGGGGTGGGGAGATTTCTTCAAATAAGATCTAAAGACAGACAATTTCAAATATAGCAGCTGTTATGGTGCTTGCGGTTGGAGTTCTGTTGAATCACATACTGGTTTTTCAGGACCCGAAAGTACACATGTATTCCTCCTACGCTAATAATATCTGTTTTATAACCTGTGACCTATAATACTGTAGATACAGAGGTACAACTACAAGTTAAGTATTTAAAATATACACAAAATTATACTTATAGTTACTTGTTTACACTGTGTATCCTTCATTTCTTCTTCTCCTTTTCACCTCCCCTCTCTGTTGTGAGCGAGGTCGGTTGTCAGATCCTGTAGATTTATACGTTTTAATGTGTCGGCACGTGCAAAAAAAAAAGTTTTAACAGTTAAGTGCTGCTAACTTAAAGCAAACTAAAGCAAAATATTAAAACGTGTTGTCTCTACATTTATTTGGGATATTAAAAAACAGTCCCATTAGACCAAAAGTCCATTTGTCAGCCTGAAAATCTTTGTAAGTTACATCAGTTAATCCCATAAATTGGTGACACAAGTGTATTTTTGAGGTTAACAGGCCTGTGGAGAAGTAATTGCTTCAGTCTGATGACATTTTTCTGACTATAATTTTTATTCGTTGTCAGATTCTGCTTATTTATTTTTAACTAGAAACATGCCTTGTTCTAAGAGTGGAATCAATTGTTGATCAGTATAAAGATGCTTCAGTTCTGGGATTTAAGCTGAACTCCAACAGAACTTGTTTCCAACAACCCTCTGTCTGACAGTCAGGAAGCACAGTGCCTGTTCCTGTCTGTTATGTATTTCCACTTTTGTGATGTGGGTCAGTGGCTCAGACGTGCACACGGTCATGTAGCCAGACACCGTTTGAAAAAAAAAAAAACAGGCAGCAGATTTTCAGCTCGACAACAGTGTGTGTGTGAGGTGGTGCTGCTGGTGCTGGTGGGGGGGAATTCCAGCTTTGTGCTACAAACTGGGCAAAGACGATTACTCCCTGTGAAGCAAGAGCAAACAGCACCATGGCAGAAGTTCAAACGGTGACTCGCAGTCATCTGGTGCAGGCTAATTTGAGCTGAACCTGTTTTTTTTTTTTTTTTTTAGCAGTGTTGAACGTGACTGCGTCCAGCAGCGTTTTAATTGAAAGCTGCCCGACCGCACGCAGTTACTCAGCAAATAAAGGCCTTTTTTTTTTTTTTTAACGGGACAAAGCCTCCATTCTGCCACTGCTGCATGATTCGGCGTGTTTACGCGGGGCTCCGGCTCTATTTTAAGGACACAAAAAATTATTTCATCAGCACGACAGGCCCGGTGACACGTTCCGTAACCGAGACAATCAGGCAGAGGAGTGTTGTCAGTTTTTGAGCATCTGTTGGGCTGATGGATCATGAGGTTATGAGGCCGCAGCTGACTGGTAGATCTGTGTTGAAACTGAGGAGGTCAAACACATCACACACACACTCACACTGTCACAAACCACATGTCTGTTTTTTAATCATGTGCCTGTTTGTTAACCAGCTGAGAGACAAAGTGTGTATGTGTGCTGTTGTTTTCGTCTTTGTGGGGACCGAGCGAAGCCCCGGACCTCGACAGCGAGGACTTTTTTGTAAAGCGGGGACGTTTTGTTCAGTTCTTACTTTTTCAGAGGAATATTTGTGGTTTTGGGGGGGTTGAAGTTAGAACTGAGCTGAAGTTAAAGGTTAAGTGGCTGGGGAGTGGATCATTTCAACAAGGGTCCACTGTTAACAAAGTGACATTGTGGGGACTCTCCTCCCAAATTCAGCTTTTGAAGAAGTTTAGGTTATTTCTTGGGGAAGTTAGTTCACTTCCAAAGTAAAATGAAATCATGAAAAGTGTCTTTGTTTTACTTTGATATTTCATACCCAAGTCACTGAGTGGAAAAAACGTCATCTGACTAATCTAGCTTTATGTTACTAACTCTATTTCTTTATATTATAACTCTAATAATTTTGATTTTATTCGTATGAGCCTTTACATGGACTGACATCCTCTTTGATTTTATTTCATGTCTGTTTTTAAATTCAAATCTTAGATGATGATTTATTTTTCCCCTGGCATTATTTTAATCTTAATTTACCACGGTTGTTTTTGTCAATGTTTCTTTTTTTAAATTTTCTACTTGGATTCCTAGTTTGTTTTATGAAATGTGCTCTACAAGTACGGAGTATTACTATGTAAAAATATTAATCTAAAAGTCTTTTTCTTCTTTTCATGAATGAGAGATTTGACACATTTTTAAAAGAAACTTTTATTCATAAACATTTAATGAAATAGACTATAATGAAGTTGTAAGAAGATTTTAGTGTTTATATATATATTTATTAACAGTTGTAGTGAGAGAGTTAGAGTTGTTGAACACATTAATAAACACTTATATCTGCTTAAAACGACTTAGTGTTTATATCTTATTGAATGTTTCTGTAATTCTTATAAATGCTTACCAGGAGGACTTTGTAAAGTGTTGCTCAACGTCCCTTAGATTTTTTTTTTTTAACCTTGTGTTTGTCACATGAAACTTAAATCATTCATTCACTGACATTTACAGCAACTTGATGAGTTAATGCAGTAAAAAAAAAAGAGGAAAAAAAAAGCAGATTTCGATACATAACGGATTCTAAGGAAGTCAAAATATACCTCGGATGACGCTTGACGGCAGCTCAGCTCGGTATAATTGAATATTTGATTCTTTTATCCGTTCACTCCACCCACCGTCACAAAAAGAAACACTCAATCTCTCCTCCTTATAAGGTAAAATGTCAGAGAGGGTCAGTGGAGAAAATGAAGTCATCTTTTGAGTCACACCAGGAAGAACACGAATGTCATTATGTTCAACACACACACACACACACACACACACACACACACACACACACACACACACACACACACACACACACACACACACAGTTTTAATTGAACTGCACTATAATGACAGAAAAGTTGTTATAAGATAATAAATCAATAATAAGTGAGTGATGACTGCTGGCTGTTGTGACGGCTCCTCCCTCCGCTCAGCTGCTGCGTTGAACCTTGTACTTTGTTTTCAGTGCCGCTGCATATTTTGACTGTTGGCTCTTTCCACTCTTTGCACCTTCGTCCTGATAAGGACCCTCATAAATAACTTTTTCAGGAGCTACGCCAAGATTGTTGTGTCACCAAAGTAACTGTAATAAGTTGATTCAAGGACAAGTGGAAAATCTGCGGAATATTTGGGCAAGGAAGAAGTTTCAGTGTATGGACATCAGATCAATTAAATAGGAGATTCATTCTGATTATGGATATATTTAATTATACGCAATGTAACAACAAGACAGCGTATACCTGGATATATTGTTATATTTAAACCAAGACACAGCTTGCATGTGTCCGATAAATCTATCTTTTTAATCTTTTCTATCAAATCATTGCACAATTTAATCAGGATGCGGGGGCGGCATCTGCCTGAGACAGTATCTGAAACATAATCATAATCTTCCAAAGGATGCGATCCAGTCAAGCAAGATGTGTCCTTCAAATGACCCAGACTGAAACAGCCCCCCCCCCCCCCCCCCCCCCCCCAAAAAAAAAAAAGAAATGAGACAGTCTGCATTCAAGCACAAGCCTGGAAAGTCAAACATTTCCAAGGGTATCAGCAGGAAATTCCCTCAAAGCGCTGACAAGGCGTCAAATAACGGGCAAGTTTCAAGGTGGGGTCATAGAGTTGACGCTGAACTTACACAATCTCACGCCGCGATTTGCTTCTTTTCGCTTAAACGTCTTCTAAACACAAATCTTGTTGATCTTCTTAGTGCGTCCAGCACTGAAATATCTCGTCAACTATCAGAGGGATTGCAATTAAATTTGCAAACACTAACAATTCCTCAGATGATGAATCGCCTCGAGTGCAACATTTGTGGTTTGTGGTTGAAATGTTTCAACAACAACTACTGGAAATTGGGTGCACACATTCATATTTCCTTCAGGGTGAATTGTATTAACTTTTATGATGCCATCTTCAGCTATACTGTGTGTTTTAGTGATAACTAGCATTAGTTTGAATATTACCTTTAGTAAAAAGGGGAACAACCTCGTGCAGCGTGACGAGGGTGGATAGATTCATCATCTCTGAAGAGGTGGAGGTCTTCAACAGGAAACTCAGTCACACTGCAAAAAAGGAAAAAGTTACTTTTTTATGTTAAAACAAAACAAAAACTGAGTTTTACTGCAATACATACGGTATAACCTTTTCTAACATCACAGTAAAGAGATATTAGTACTGTTGATTTCAAGTATAAGTTTGGCGTTTCTGTTGATTTCTGTAGAACGGTCTCATACTGCTTTATTCTGTATAAAATCCCTTAAAACGCCAAAATAAATAAAGGTTTTCTGTGTCTTCCTGTATACAGAAATACATATTTTACAATCATTTACTGTTTTTCACCATAAAATCAGCTTTTTTTGTGCATATATTATAATTAACTTTACATAACAGGCAGAAGAAAAGGTGCAGGAATGACTTCTTCCGTCCAACTTGTTCCATCACAAGACAAAAATGACTTCACTTTCTTGCAGCACCTGTGTAAATAACAACCAGCTCACGGACAGTGTTGAGTGTTAAACTCTTCAGTGAAGGGAGTTCCCTTCCTTCAGTTGTGAAATCTCTAAATTAATCCTCAAATGAATAATAAAAAAAAGAAGAGAGAGAGAGATCAGTTGTGTTTTTGTCCTTGACCTTCTGTATTCTTCATCAATCTTCACCAAACATGTTGCCATTTTTAGAAAACTTTGCAGGGGGTCTGTCACGTGATCCGATAAAATAAAAGCCTGACTCGATTTTCCACCAGCACAGCTGATGAGCTCATGCTTATCATCCTCTCCACGGAAACAAACAATCGTCTACTGGATTCTACAGAAGATGAAATGTTGGATCTGAATTTTGGAAATTTCTTTTTCTAAATTCATCAATCAGTAATTAAGACATCGATGACATCATCGTCTGATGTGTTATGAGTCAGAGCTTTGAGAGCGCTGTGGATTATTTTCCAAGACCGGTATCTTCCAATAACATGATGTAACTGTTTCCTGCTGCTGTGGGGCGCCCCCTGTTGATCCAGAATTTCCTGTTACCTGATGAATAATTGGCTTATTTGACAACAACAAAAAGTTTTGAAATGAAACACAAAATGCAGACTGTGTATGAAATCACATCTGACGTTTATTATCTCTTCAATAAATTTCTACAAACATACATTTCGGCTGTCATTCAGGATATTACGCTTCAAAAAAAAGGTGTAACATCGTCGATTACAGAGCTTTACAGACAGTTCATGCAATCCGGGAATCAGGAAATAAGTCAGCTCGACTGTCACCTGACGTTTTCTCATCTCCTGAGAAGGAAACGGACTCTGATGAAAATCCCAACAGCCGCCGAAGCTCCAAGCCTGTTTTTAAAAAAAACTTTTGGTGACATCCAGAAATTTATTTTATTCACTTATCACCGGTACGACCGATCGGAGGAGTTTCTTTCTTACAAGCGACAGCCTCCACGGGTCGCTGACCCCACCATGCAGCACTGAGGTGGGACAACTCAAAGCTGAAGTTGTGTTCGATCTGTCAGACTAACTGAGGTGTATTTTCTTTTACTGTGGTCACAGTTACCTGTAATGATGATGTCAAGTACCTGTAATCAGAGTAAACAATTAAGATTCATTTATAGGGAAATGACAAATCAGTCTTCTTGGCTCATTAAAAAAAACACCTCGTCTCGCTGACTCACACCTGTCACCTAAATTAGTGCTGCTATCCCAATACATTAATTAATTAACCAGATCAGGTGTGTTCACCGGCTCTTGCACCTCAACGTGGCCAATCAGACGCGAGCAGAGCGGGATGGAGGACTCTAAAATCTTTCATCGTGTTAACACAGACAAACTTAGTGATCAAACAAGTGTAAAACGGAAAGAAACGGAGGGGAAACACTGTTCGTACAGACTGAAGGACTTCATTCCAAAACTTTTTTGTTTTGTTCCTACAAAATGAAATCGTCTTTAACCGTCCGATGATTCAAGGAGCGGAGCACAAACACAAACTTTTATTTACTGTAATCTAACTGGAAAATATTTGGAATGAAGCCCTTCATATGTAAACAAAAGGCCAAAGAAGGCGATGCTGTTACACCAGCTGGAGAAGGGTGACACCTACTGGACAGAGAAAGAACCACACTGAAGAAGACGTCTGAACATTTTGAAGTTTTTAAACTCAAATGACTGATTTGAGTTAGTTAACAGAACCTGTGCCATTAAAACATTGTGATCACCTCTCTGTTAATCATGTTTTTAGAAGTTCACTGAATTACCCTCAAATTTTTTCCCCACCGTGACGAGAAAACGCAAAAAAAAAAGGTCAAATTTAAAAACACTGAATATTAGCAGGAGTCACCTCCGTATTTCGGTCCGACTCAACACACATCCCTCTAGAAAACTCCAAACTGACATAAAACACAATCTGTCGCATCAACACAATAAACCGTCACCTTGTCTTGTCGCGACCTGTTTTCTCGATTCCCTCAGACCACATCACCAGGTTAAAATAAGACTCCAGTTCCCACGATGCAGGGCTCTGCTGTGACTACAAACACAGTGCCAGTGTCTCTTCCTCCTCCTCCACCAGTTCAATAATCCACGACGGCGCTGTTCACAGACGTCGCCGATTCTTCCTCGTGGACATTTTCGCCGTGAAGCTTCACCGTCAGGATTTGGAGGAGGAGAAACGTAGCAAAGGAAGGAGGAACAGTTCAGGAGTTGGATCGTTTCTGATTTGTTTTTTTTAATCCCTCTTGATTTCTCCTTCTTCTTCTCCTCGTGCTTGCTTGGTTATTTCTGCAGCTCCTGCGGCGTGCTGAAGGTCTCGTAGACGTTGGCGGCAAACTCCTTGACCTGGTCGTTCATCAGCAAGTCCTGCGAGAGGAATAAAATAATCAGAAACTGTCTGGATGTAGAGAAGATTCTGATCCTGTTTGTTCATGTGAGTAAAGGAAACATTAAAGCTTGCTGAACCTGAACAAAGTGGCTGGGCGTCTCGCTGCAGATGGTGTTGATCTGACCGTTGATGATGGGGATGATCTTCGCCAGCGGCAGGCTGACTGCAGACAGACTGAACACAAACACAAACCATCAGTGAATATGAAAACATAAACGTGATGTAACTGCTCTGTCATCAAACAGCCGACCTATCAGGTGCAAAACTGGGGGCGGAGTCACCGGGAGGCGGGCGGAAGAACTCGGCCAGGTTGTCGAGGAGACGAGAGAAGCCTCGGTTCAAACAGGCGTTCAGGACGGTGGTGAAGTCTGGACTGGAGTCAGAATCATAAAACACACACGTCTACAGGTGTACAAACGAGTAATGAAGAAACAAACAGACACACACACAGGTGTGGCGTTTACCTGTCCAACATGTCTCTGGTCTCGTTTAACAGTCGGATGGTCACAGCATCGTTCTCTGTCAGCCCACAGGCCTGGACACCAGAGAGGGTTTGTTAAACACGGAGGACGGGCACGAGTACTCGATTACTCAAGTTTGGACGTCGGTATTCGTTCAGTGTTTCGAGTACTTGCATTTAAAAAGTTCGAAGCTTTCACACAAGCAGACATAAGAGTGGAGGAGATGTGACGAAAGTGAAGAGGCCACAACTTTTTTTATTATTGAATTAAATCTTAATGATTGTGGATGTGCTCTGACTTGCTGCTCAGGAATGCAGGACAACCTGTTCAACCTGTGCACGTTCATTTCAAAACCTCATTCTTTTTTGTGAGTACTCGAATATGATTTAATATCCATTAAGATACTTCATCTGTGCCGCGTGTCACACCGTGTGTCCTGACCTGGTCAGCGAGGGCGTTCTCATCGTCAGCCAGCATGTACCAGGACAGCGGCCGCCCACTGCCGGCCTCCACCTCCGCCCTGATCCAGCTCAGCTGCTGCTCCAGCTCCAGCAGAGACAGACTCTGCTTCAGAGACATGCTGGGATCCAACAGAGAGTTCATCAGCAACTGATTCAAGTATCTTTCACTGTCCAAACAATGAAATGATGCACATGAAAACAATCTGATTTACAGACACTTACCCTCCCAGTGAGTTCTGTACTACCTTCTTCACTACTGTCATCAGCTCTGTCAAACCTGCACACACACACACACACAGGTGACGGTGTGAGCTTGTACTAACAGACTAATACAAAACAAACAGGGATGAACAGTGTTGTGTGTCTGCATTGTACCGTCTCCAAGTAGATGTTGGATACTGGACAGGTACTGCTGCTGGACGTCTGGCGGAGCCAGAGGAACCTGGGAGGAAGAAAGAACACACACACACACACATGCATAAATAAACCTAAAATATCTCCAGCTGATGGTCGACTAAACAAAGTTTTGAGCCTTCAGTTTCTGCCCAAACTTAAAGAAACTCCTTTGAAACTACAGGAAACATCATAGAATGAACACGGTGAAAGCCTGTCTGACAGCAAGATTAAGCTGTACAATATTCATAATATAACCAGATAAATATCACACGCAACCCCACCACAAATGATCTGAATAAACCCTTTAAAGTCCACTGTGGCCGTACTGCTTCTCTAAGTGAACACTGTGCTCCTCACCGTCGTGTTCTTGCCGACAGAGTTGTCCAGGTACAGGTATCCTCCTATGATGTTCAGCTGGACTCGCAGTAAAACCACCAGCATGCAGGTGCTGTACACTCCCACGATGGTGCGGGTGAAACCTGAACAAGTCGACAAACGTTAGATCTCCACTCTCACTTTAAAGATTTGAGTTTTTAAATTACGTCTGATACGAAGAACTGAGCTTACTGATGATCTTTAAATCTTCCCAGATTTCCAGCTTGTTGGCCGGTCTGCGAGACGACGGAGGAGAAGAAAATATTTGTAAAATAACAAATACAGAACGTACAAAACGGTGTGTTTAAGTACATTAGTTGTGGTTTTATCTATGAATGACAGCTGCACTCACTTGGTCTTGAGTAGTGCAGTTAGACTCTCTGAATTTAACTGACTGACGATGGCTTCTTTCAGTGGAGGGAGCATGGACAGCACTGCAACACACAAACACACATGCAGTACAGGCAATGACGAGATCTCTAAGACATCTACATGGATGAAGGTACACCACCTCCGGCTGAATCTAACCTTGTTGCACTGTACTCGATAAGTCGCTGTGGATAAAAGCGTCAGCTCAACGACTAAGTGTAAAGTGATTACCGGTCATGTTGCAGGTCCTCAGGTTGCTTTCAAAGTGGAACTGTCGTCGGGCCTGAGCGATGTACTCCGTCGCCTCCTTCTCCTGGATCTCCCTGATCTTCTTCTGGGCATATTTACCCAGGAAGTACACTCCTGAGATGGGATCGAGAAGTAAATAAATGACAAGGAAGCATCAATCGCACTTTAAATGAGTCTGAACTGCAGGTGGAGTCAACGAGAATTTAGTTGTTTTGACATCAGTCTATCTCAACACTGTGGTGTCCAGGGTCACAGAGACCTGTTGCTGCCTTCATAGACATAATAGATAGCTTGTTGTTGACGTTCCAATCTGCGTAAACAGACATCTGTGTCTCCAGACTAGAATATGCTGACAATAACACCTTCATGGGTAAAGACATTCTCTTTGACTGATTCTGGGCGTGTAGTATTTGTGGTGTTATCTTGGGGTTTAAAGTCGATCCACCGGGATGAGTTGGGGCAGAATGTGAGACCGACTCAGGCACTTCTGATGAACTTTGAGAGTGTCTCTAATTCAATAAATAATACAGCATAAGACATCAGAGACTCCTGAACACTTTCTGAACTCCTGACCTCACCATTGACCTTTGACTTCAGCAATTTCTCCACAACAGGCGCAGACATAAACATAAAACATGGAAAATAACTATACAGTTATTTAAAAAAGATATATATGTGCATAAATATAGATATACTGACAATGTAGACTGGACAAAGGACTGGCGATAGTGCAATGGTGCAGGTGATGTACATGAGGTAGGTGGATATGACAGTATATACATATCTATGTACAACAGACTTAATGTAAACAGTGTGAGCAGGTTTTGCCCAGATTTACATGTCAAGTGTTGATTGATTATTGATATTTTATCACAAATTTATCAGCCTTTTGGAAAGACGAGTTAATAAATTAATCCGTCACACCAAACTTCATTCAATTCTCATTTAAAGACGTCTTCCTTCCTTTACAAAGCCTCAATTAAAATATGATTAAATACTCTAAAAGTCAGCGATATATCGTGATATACAACCGACTCACTTTGCGGTTAAATGTAACTTATGTCGTCGGAGTCGTCCCACATTTAGGCTAACGTTAACGTTACACCTTACGGGTTTAACTTAACTTTTATGCTGGAAATTGTTTTTTTAACGGATAATAAACGAGCCGAAGTGAAAACAAACACCACTGGATACTTAAAAAGATGTACAAGTCTACCAGTAAGTCAAATGTTGATTGATTATTGATATTTTATCACACATTAATCAGCCTTTTGGAAAGACAACAAGATTAGCCAAGCTGCAGCCGAGAGACGAGCTCAATCGCACAGGTCAGCAGTTTAGTTATATCCCACTGTCACGACTGTCGGGATTAGCCGAGTTAATAAATTAATCCGTCACGCCAAACTTCATTCAATTTTCAGCTCATTTAAAGACGTCTTCCCTCCTTTACAAAGCCTCAATTCAAATATAATCAAATACTCTACAAGTCAGCCGTTTATCGTGATATACAAGCGGTTAAACGTAACTTATGTCGCCGGAGTCGTCCCACAGGTAATGTTAACGTTACACCTTACAGGTTTAACTGAACTTTTAAAGTGGAAATTGTTTTTTTAACGGATAATAAACGAGCCGAAGTGAAAACAAACACCGCTCCACACTTAAAAAGCTGTACGAGTCTACAGGTAAGTCAGAAAAACGCGACATATCGCGATTATCGTGACATCCCAGCGTGAGTCAGGCGTTATTAGCCGTAACCAGTTACCTCCAACTACAGCTCCGGTGAAAATAAACTTCCTTTTGTGGCGTTTGATAAAATTCCAGACCGATGAAAACATCCTCGAACGGTTAAAGTGACACTCCGTGCTTTTAACTTTGTGCTGACTGTTTGACGGACATGTTATCCGAGGAGTTTAAGGCCAGGTAGCGACCCTCGTGCTAGCATGCTAACTGTCAAAATGACGCGCGAGGCAAGGTAGATGTTATGACTTCCGGTTGTCGATTTCAAAATAAAAGGCGATCAGTTAAAAAAACTGAAATGAGCCAGTTAATGTTTGTTTTTTAACAGTTATGTAGTCATAATGTGAATATAGGGCACAATAAGTCACATACGTAGAGCTATATTTGATATTAAAAATGTCACTTTAACTTTATTTATTAATATTTATATAGCACCTTTCATACAGAATTGTAGCCCAAAGTGCTTCACAGAGCAGAGTAAGAACAGAAATAGACAAAAACTAACAGTTCTTAAGGTAAGAGAGCAGTTGCATGAAAAACTAGAGATTAAAAGAAAAGTAAAAAGCATAAAACTACAACAATGAAACAACTAAGAAGAAAAATTAAGACCTATAGGGTAAAAAGCATAATTTAAGAACAGTTGCAGTAAAAGTAGATAAGACCTGTACAGTGAATAAGCACCAGGCACCTTAGGTAAAAGCCAGGCTAAAGAGGTATGTCTTAAGTTACTTTTTAAATAAGTCTACAGAGGTGCAGTCCCTCAGATCCATAGACAGGATGTTCCAGAGATGGGGGCTGTAGTAGCTAAAAGCGGCCTCACCAAACTTCTTTGTGAAGGTTCTGGGGACAACTAGGAGTCCAGATGCCGAGGATCTGAGGGACCTGCCTGGTAGATACTTCTGTAGCATGTCACAAAGGTAGGTCGGTGCCAGGTTATTCAGTGATTTAAAAAACAATAAGAGATTCTTAAAATCAGTTCTAAAACTAACGGGTAACTAGCTTTTAAAACAGGGTTTATGTGTGCCCTCTGTCTGGTCTTTGTCAGTACTCGGGCTGCAGAGTTCCTTATATATTAGCCAATATTTATGTGTTGCACAAATACGTGAATTCTTGTTACTTGTTGATCAACATTTGTGATCATCTAATATCAGTCAATAATATTATGATAACAGCTCTACAAGGAATTTATGTATTTATGTATAAAACAAAAGTTAATATTTGCACTTTGTGTGATTAATGTGTGCTTAATTCTTCTCTAGTTGCATTTTTGCATGAATACAATGATATATATAAACTATATATACAATGATTTTTATGACATAATAAAGGTTGAAATACATTTTACATTTCATTTAGAGTTTAGAAGTTAAAATAAAGAATAGTTCTGAGCTTGTAAAACTATAAAACACAAAAGGCATGTCTGTCATTCTGGTGGTGGAAAAAAAAAGCTCAAGCTTTTATTTTGTAGGCAAACATCCCTCCGTTTCCGGTTTCCCAACCAGCCGAATGACGTCTGTCTGGTCTGTTGGTCCGTCCTTTATTATCTTCCCCCCTTCCTCTGCTGCAGACACGTGAAACACAACGGACTGAGAAAAAGGTGACAAAAACACAAAGTACACAGAGTACACAAAGTACACGAATAATGTGACTTATGTCGAGTATAGTTACGTATGAGCGGTTGCCATGGGAACAGAGGAGGCAGGTGAAGCTGACAGTTTCTGTCCGAGTGATGAGGAAATAGAGAAGTGGATGGACAGCGCCTTCGACATGGTGAGTGATGAGTGTAACACACATAGATCATAATATTATATATTTATACTTCAGGTGTTTTAACTGATGATTATGTCGCGATATTAAACTTCCAGCATCACCTGTGTATGCAGAAACTATCTTTTTTTTTCAATTATTAAAGGAAAAAATTATCAAATATTTGCTGATTCAAGCTTTTGAAATCCTTTATAGACTTTTTAGTCTATAAAGGATTTCAAAAGCTTGAAATGAGTTATCCATTATCCAATTAACGTGAACAGTCATTGTTCTTCTTCCTTCCTCCACTTCCTCTGTACTTCGCCTCTCTTCCCTTCCTTCCTTCCTTCCTTCCTTCCTTCCTTCCTTTCTTCCTTCCTTTCTTCCTTCCTTCCTTCCTTCCTTCCTTCCTTTCTTCCTTCCTTCCCTCCTGTTATCCTTTCTTTCTTCTGTGGTCTTCCTTCCTTCCTTCCTTCCTTTCTTCGTTCCTTCCTTCTTTTCCATTTTCCTTCCTGCATCAGTGGTTCATGAGCAGTTGCACCCTGTCTCTCTCCATTTCTTGTCTTCTATGCATGTTTCCTTTACACTTCTTCCTTCCTTCAATGACTCATGATGATTTTTTTTCCCACCTGTCATCCTTCCTTCCTCATCTTCACCCATTTTCCCTCCCTACTCGTTTCCTTTTCTCCAGTGGCTCATCCTTCCTTCCTTCCTTTTATTTTTTTCCTTGTTTCCTTCCCTCCTATCTTTCATCCTTCCTCGTCTTGTTTTCTTTCTCATATCGCTGAGTCATCGGCAGTTTTTCCTTCTGCTGTATCTTTGTGTCTAATCCTTCCCGCTGACACGCTGTGAAATGTGTCGCTGCAGGCCAAAGACGCTCTGGAGAACGGAGAGGTGCCGGTCGGATGTTTGATGGTCTACAGCGATGAAGTCGTGGGCAAAGGACGGAATGAAGTGAACGAGACCAAGAACGTAGGAAACATGAAATAAAGTGACGTGAACAAAGCTCCAGATGCTTTCTCTCAAAAACCAAAGGGAGTTTGGCATCAGGTGTATCCAGCTCAAAGAGAACACAGCATCTAAGCTTTACATAACTTATGTGTGTGTATGTGTGTGTGTGTGTGTGTGTGTTAGGCCACCCGTCATGCTGAGATGGTGGCCCTGGATCAGCTCCTGGACTGGTGTCGCAGCAGGAACCTGGACACGAGGAGCGTGTGCGAGCGGACGGCCCTGTACGTCACCGTGGAGCCGTGCATCATGTGTGCTGCTGCACTGCGCCTCATCAGTATCCTGTACAAACCTATGTGTGTGTGTGTGTGTGTGTGTGTGTGTGAGTGTGTGTGTGTGTGTGTCTGCTGACAGCTGCTGGTCCTTAATCAGCTGTCAGGTCTCCCCGTGGTCGTGTACGGCTGCAGGAACGAGCGCTTTGGAGGCTGCGGTTCAGTTCTGGATGTTTCCTCTGCAAACTTACCTCAGACCGGGACCACGTTCAAGGTCTGTGTTTGTCCTGCTGTCGTTTTATGTTTGTCTAATTGCTATTTTTATCTGTGTGTGTGTGACAGACTTTTAAAATGTGGGTGAAAGCTTTCCCAGAACAGCGGAGTCTGTTACAGAAACAGATTAACGCTCTCAGTTTCTAGAATGACGTGTTCATTTGGCTGTCCACATACTTTTGGCCTGTTTACGACTGGATCGTGTTTGTGTGTGTTCAGTGTGTTTCAGGTCACAGAGCGGATGAAGCTGTAGAGATGCTGAAGACTTTCTACAAACAGGAGAATCCAAACGGTGAGCTCAGACTTCTCTCTTCTTTTCATCTTCCACTCCGTTATCTTCTTGTAACTTCTTATACAAACATGCTGAAAAACTGAAGTCTAAATATGGATCTGTTCAGATAATTTAATGTGAGTTTTTAAACCTTTTATTCTGTTGACGTTTGAACAAAATGACTTACATGGCTCGTATAGTGGCGTTCCTTCTGGACGTCAAAAAAGCCACTTCCCGAGCTGTAGGCACAGTAACTTCAGTCTGACGCGAATGACAGGAGATGTAATCCAGTTCAAACGTTTAATAAAAAAAATAGAAAACCAAAATTACAGTCCGTCACACGGTAGAAAAACTTTATGCTCCCGTGCCTGCCGCAGCTCTAAACATCAGTCACTGCGCACATGACTACCAAAATAAAGGTCCAATATTCAGTTTCATCAGGGAGGGAGCATGAATGATAATAACTAACATGAGTTTGCTTTTTAAATGTTTTAACACTGTTTCCCTGGTATGCACATGAACTAACATGAAATTATAAACTATGCATCATATTTAAATTGACTTAAATTCACATCTTATGGCTCTTACAGCTCGATATCGTCCTATCAGTCTGTCTGAAGATGCAACTCACATGCTACAGAGATGCAATCTGGGAAATGTAGTCCAATAGCAATCAAAATATCAGGATGAAGTAAATAATTAAACTACAAACTTCTTTCTACATGCAGGTTTCAGAGTTTACTCTTCTCCTTTCTTTCTTTCTTTCTTTCTTTCTTTCTTTCTTTCTTTCTTTCTTTCTTTCTTTCTTTCTTTCTCTCTTTCTCTCCTCTAACAGTTTGATTCACTTTCTGTTTCAGCCCCGAAACCCAAAACGAGGAAGGACTGATCTCTCGAGGACAAACCAGCTGCAGATGCTTTTTTATATTTCCTGTGTTTAAATGTTAATAAATGATATTCTGAATATTTTTTTGTGTGTGTTGTCCTCCAACATGTCTTTGTGTGAGTCTGTCAGCAGGGGGCGCAGTAAACCAGCCGACTTCACGTGAGGGGTACGTGCATTAACCGTCGCCACACACACACAGAGGAGAAATGAAAGCGTTTGAAATGATAAACTTTGTGTCTCCTCCTCGTGAAGTGCGACGTTTGTGTAACTCTGTGCGCACACACACGATCACATGACACTACAATTAGAGCAGAATCTGTAAAAATCATCAACGTTAAGTCGAGTTTTAACGAAGAAGACGCAGAGTTCATTCCAGTTTGAGTCTTTCTGCTCATCACGCTCTTCATCTGTACCTTTTAAAAACGCATCACTTCCTGTGTTACTTTTCTCAGAGCCACATAAAGTGTGTGTGTGTGTGTGAGTGTGTGTGAGTGTGTGTGTGTGTGTGTGTGTGCGCTTCTCAGCAGGAGTGACCTTCTCGAATGCTCACCACGTTCACACACACATGGTGACACAATTCACAGGCTTCGAGTCGTTTCACTTCCTCTCAGACACACATACTCTTGCATATCAGAGTGTGTGTGTGTGTGTGTGTGTGTGTGTGTGTGTTTGTGTCAGAGCGTCTTTGCAGGATCTGCAGCTGGGAGGAGTGAAAGCACCAAATATGTGTGTAGATGAGTGTGTATATATGTATGTGTGTGTGTGTGTGTGTGTGTGTTTGAGGCGTCGAGCTGTTTTTATTCCAGCAAAGTGAAAAACAGTTTTTAGTCTTTCACTTTTCAGCGTTTGTTTTCTTTGCATTACTTCCTTCCTCTTTCCTTCCTTCCGGTTTATACCGGCTAGCAACTTCCTTCCTTCCTTCCTCCCCCACTTCCTTCCTGCTCATTTCCTTCCTTCCGTCCTCCCTTGTTTCCTTCCTGCATATTTCCTTCCTTTCACATTTTTTTTTTCTTTTACGACTTCCAACGTTTCTCCTTGCTTCCTTCTCTGCTGCCTTGCCCTTTTTTTCTGCCACCCTTTTTGTTTTTCCCTCCTTTCTCTCTTTTAGTGGTTTATTCTCTTACAGTTTTCCTCCTTCCCTCCTTTCGTCTTTATTTTTTTAATGCTTCATTTTTGTTTCTTTCACTCATTCTTTGCTTCCTAATTTCCTTCCTTCCCGTCTTGCATCATTTCTTATTTTGTGGTGCTCCTTACTTTTATCGTGTCTTCCTTCCTTCCTTCCTTCCTTCCTTCCTTCCTTCCTTCCTTCCTTCTACATATTTCCTTCCTCTCTCCTTTTTTTTTTCTTACATCACTGGTTCAGCAGTCTTGTCTTCTTTCATTTATGATCCTTTTTCCATGTTTCCTTTACATTTCCAACTCCTTCCTTCCTTCTTTGGTTCCTCCTTCCCTTATTATCTGCTCATTTCCTTCCTCGTTGTGTTTTACTTCCTTCGTCACATTCTTTCCCTCTTTTTCCTTCCTTCCTTCCTTCCTTCCTTCCTTCCTTCCTTCCTCATCTTATTTCCTTCCAGTTTTCCCACTTACACTCCCTACTCCTTCCTTTTCTCCAGTGGCTTATCAATTCTAGTTCCTCCCTCCCTTCCTTTTTTCTTTTCCCTGCTGGAGGGATTCTTCCTTCCTTCCTTCCCATTTTCCTTCCTGCATCAGTGGTTCATGAGCAGTTGCACCCTGTCTCTCTCCATTTCTTGTCTTCTATGCATGTTTCCTTTACACTCCTTCCTTCATTCCTTCCTTCAATGACCCATGATGATTTTTTTCCTTCCTTCCCACCTGTCATCCTTCCTTCCTCATCTCACTTTCCCATTTTCCCTCCCTGCACCTTCATTTTCTCCAGTCGCTCATCCTTCCTTTCTTCCATCCTTCATTCCATCCTTTATTTTCTTCCTTGTTTCCTTCCCTCCTGTGGTCCATCCTTCCTCATCTCCTTTCCTCTTTTGTTTTCTTTCTCACATCACTGAAACATCATCAGCAGTTTTTTTTTCTCGTCTGCTGTCTTTTTAATTCCTCTTTTCTTCACCTCATCCTCTGCTTCCTCTTAGTGCTCGACACCCTTCTAAGAAAACAAAGTTCGTCACGTGACCCTCTGAGCCTCACGTGCTCTCACATGAACTCGTTATTTTCCAAACACAGTTAAAACTCACTTTTATTTTCTGTCTGGAACACGTGCCGGCGTCCAGCTCCTCTCTGCTCGTTAGCATGTAAATCTATGCAAATTTATGCAGAGTAGAATATTCCCGGAGTGTTTTAATGTGTCACCTCAGAGTGGAGGAGTTGACGTGTTACTGAAGAGGCGACACACACACACACACACACACACACACACACACACACACACAGCAGTGCAGAGTTGGCTGCGAGGCGCTAATGAACAGTGTGTTGTGTCAAACTCTCCTTTCCAAACTGACAGTAAGAGGACTCACACACACATTCACACACACGCCGTGCAGCAGCGGTGCAACATGAGATGTCATCTCGTCTGAGAGGTGAAAGAACAACACTGCCAGAGGAAATTAAGGAGTTTATACTTTATTATTTCTCTACCAAACGACCTGCAGAGCAGAGCGGCACAGAGGAGGGGTTTTTTTTTCTAAAAAGAGGAAGTTACATGGGCCCGTTAGACAGGAAGCGTTGATGTATTTTTGTGGTTTCTCTCTGTTAACCCACGGAAGAAGAAACTGAAATGTGTCGCTCCACTCCTCTGCTCACCGCCGCCTCAGTCTGTGTCTTTATTTTTTGCTTCTTTGTCGTGTTTTGAAGCATTTCATGGTTTCATTTCAGTCTCTTCCACCTCGAGAAATCGTGCATTTCACCATCCGTCGGCAGCTTCTCTTATTTTCTTTCTCACAGTCTGTTTTTCCTCTTTTTCATTTGTGTTCTAACTGCGACCGCTTCCTGTTTTGTTCAGAGACAGACTTCTTCTTTTTCTTTCTTTGTTGAAATTCAAGAGAGGGGGATTGAAAAATCTCCTCTTCCCTCCTGCAGGCAGTTCCACCTGCACCACCCGGGTCTCCATTCTGTTGGGTTTCATTGAGTCGGAGACGGCCCCGGCTAACGGGGTCTCCACATAAGCGGGGCGAGTGTATGACTGTGTCCATTTCATGTGCTAATTGTGTCTGAAGTTTTAGTTTCCATGGCGACAGAGAGCTGGTAAAGCAGTCAGATTGGCTGGAAATTAAAAATAAATAAATAAAAAATTCCCTCTCCCATTCGACACTTTGAGAAATAAACTGAGGCCAAACGTGAACTCATTGCTCTCATATGGTGATTATTAACACACACACACACACACACACACACACACACACACACACACACACACACACACACACATTTACTCGAGTAGAGCCTCTCAGTCGCCAGTTTTTACAGGAAGCATTTAGTCAGTGACAGAATCTCTTAAAAACAGACTCTCTCTGTCTCGGACTGTTTCTGGTCTTCTCACTTTATCTGCATCTCTACCCAGCATCCACGTAGAAGTCCTTCTATAGATACCAACTTAAGATCCCTCACCTTTGACCTTTCAGTGGTTCTGCATGTGGGGAACCAGAACCAGACCCCCAGCATGGTCAGGTATATCCAGGTAGCTGATTTATAGACGTGAAAGTCAAAGATTTCGTCTCTCCAGCATTAGTTCATGTTATTTTTCAAAGTGCCATTGGTTATTATAGTTGTAATATTAAATACAGACTGTTCAGACAGTCATATAATATATTCAACCATTTGAAATAAATCCCCTGAAAAATATATTCCTATATAAAGATATATACCTCAAACTGACTGAATATATTAACCCTCGTGTATCGGATCGCACAGCCCTACTTCCTGTCTGAACAACAAAACAAGTTGTTCGTCATTTATCTTTCAAGATGACACAAATGATTGACTTTTTTCTGACGTGTCACCTCGACGGTAAAACGTAAACTCAAAGTATTTGATGAAGGTTTAAGAATACGGAGGACCAAACCTGCCAAAATTAAAAAAATAACAAACACAGGCATTCATTGATGTATAAAATCTGACATGAAGTGACATTCTTGTTTAAATTTCGTCCTGTATTTATTCCCTGTTCATTCATCTTCATCGTTTATTGGTAGATATGGTCCTCCATACAGGAAAAATGGTTCCCTCATGGTTCAAAGGAATGAACTGCTGTTAGAAAACTAGTGTTGAGGTCGCCCATTGGTTTAGAGTTTGGCTTTCTAGCCGTTGGCATCTTGAAGTGACCGTATCTGGACGAGATGCTGGCATGTGACGTACTTTAAGCTGCAGTTGGCTTTGACTCCATCTATGACGTCTTAAAGCTGAACAGAGACTGAAATCTGTCTGTGAAAACATTCAAGGCGTTGATAGTCAGTGCAGTAACACGGTCTTGATTCATATTTGATCAGCACTGCCTAGTCTGACAGTTTGATCTGATCTTGCTTCATCGTCTGTTTCACTATGAGCAGAACCAGAACTCACTAGATTAACATCACGCTGTGTGGAAGACTTGAAACTAGAGACCATGAACTCATGAGGAAACTTTCACTGAGGTAAAATTCGGGTTAATTTTCTCATAAACAACCTGATTATTTTTATTGCAGCTGATGGCGATGCCTCCTGCTGGTCATTAGAGATACTGCAGGTTTAAGATCTTTTCCTTTTATATTGTTTATTTTCTTCAGGAAACTTTCCACCCTGCTTCCTTCCCTCCTTCTGTCTTTACTTCATTTACTTCCTACTTTACCTCCTCTATCTTTCCTTTGCTCCTGCTCATTTCCTACCTTGCCCATGCTTTCCTTCATTTGCTCATCATTTCTTTTTTACCCGTTCCTTCCTTTTCTGTTTCATTCTTACTTACCTGTGACAGGACCTGTCCTCTCATCTGTCTCACTAACACACCTGTCTGTCTGTCTGTCCGTCCAACCCTCTGATCCGTCCTTTATTTGTTCAGTCAAACAGTAAAGATCTCTCCTTCCCTCCATGTTTCCTTTTATTCAGCAGTCATCTTATCACTCGGGTGTTTCAGTGTCAGACTGTTCACGTGAGCGTCTTCACACTTGTTTCATCAAAATTAATGAGGCGGCAGCGACATCGACATCTCGCAACGTGAACCAAACTCGTGAAGTCGCGGTGTGTGTGTGTGTGTGTCGCTCGTCTTACCTGAGACTCTCTGACATCGATTCCACCTCAGCTTCGATCTGCGAGAGAAACATCTGGACGCACTGACGGGGCGGGGGGGGAAACTTTCCATTCAAACTTTATTGATCTGTTTCCTTCCATACATGTAGTGCGACTCATGAGATGAATAATAATTCAAGATGTTCAGTAGCTTATGATGGGATTCATTCACATTGAAAAAGCAGATTACAAATGCTGTTAATGTGCGTCTTTGTCCCTGTATGCATGTCCTATGCTTGTGTGTGTGTGTGCAGTAAGAAGCAGAGGCGACACAGCTGCTTCCAGGTTAATCACTGAAAACCAAAAAAAAAAAAAAATCAAGAAAAAACAAAACGAGTGTTGAGTTTTTCACATTTAACTGACGATTTTAAGTTATTGTTATGGATACAGTTCAATGGTAACGCTCTTTCCCACGTCTGGAGAGGTCGCTTTGTTTTTTCCCGCTCTTGTGCTGTTCCCGTTGGGGCGGTGGCTCGACTCGTCCTCGTCCTCATCGAGGCCGATGTCGATGCCCGCGCAGCCGCTAGAAGGTCATTCACCTTTGACCTTTTCTGAGAGGAAGAGAGAGAGAGAAAGGAAGGAAGGAAGGAGAGCGAACATGAAGTCAGCAGACTGTGACGGAGTTTTAAGAGAGTAGAAGCACACACTGCCGGTCTAAAGAGTCACACACACAGATTTTCTGTCTCTGGTGTGGGTGGAGTGCTACCTACTGACCTGCTGAGCAGATGGACGGGGGTGAGTAAGTGTGTGAGTGAGGAAGAGGGAGGCGGCTCGTCGGCAGATGCTTCGTCTGTTTCTGCTTCTTTAAAAATCACTTTTCAGACTGACCGACGAACCGAAGGAAAGTTTATGAGCAGAAGAGGTTTCAGAAGCGAATCGCGATTTCGTGCACGACTGTTCTGCCCACGCCGTTTTCTTCCAGATGTATCGGCAGATTCGGAGCTCGGGAAGAACGAGAGCGGACATCCAGACTTTAGGATGACGTGTTTGTATCGTGTCTTTATCAGTGAGTGAGACGTCACATCTCGAGCAAATCTCAACAAGTTCAAGTCGGCTACGTGGTTAAACCGTTTGCTCTTCGTGAGTGGACGCGGGGTGTTTTATTTTGAAAGGATTCTCGATGTTGTTCTGCATCTGACTTCCTCGATTTGCTCGACGCTTCCATCACGCGAAATATCAACCCAGCCTGGGAAAGCTTCTTAAAACACGCTGTGGCGTGATTCAAAAATCACAATCATTGTTTCGAACAGCTGCAATCATCCCCGCTGAAAGTGTCCGGTGGAAGTTCGTACATATTTCTCCCCTCAGGTCAGTCAGGTTACACTTTTCCTCACAGCTCGCTCCGCTCTGACAAATCTCTCGCTGCAGGTTTTTAGTCAAAGTTCAGTCAAACTATTGTTGAACTGAACGAGCCGTTATGCAATCGCGTGAGGGTTCATCAGCTCTTTAATGAGCTTTAAGAGATGTACTGTGGAGCACAATCAGTCCAAGTTAAAAATAACCATAATTATCCTGTAAAGCTTCGCTGCTAGACTTATGTTTCGCTTATTGTGAGGAGAACTAACTTCACATGGAGCCTTTAAAGTGTAACATTGGAGCACTTGTTCAGACTCTGCAGGAACCCTGCACGTCGTGTTGAAGTGTGTGTGTGGTGTACCTGTGTGTGGCTGGTCCCAGATGTAGCTGTTGAGGATTTCTCCGAGTGTGTAGAAAACACAGATCACGGCGGTCATCGCACTGAAGAAGACGACTCGAGCCACCGGGGCGATGCGCTCCAGCACCGGGTACACCCACACGCCTGTCACATGGTGCACCCAACACGTCCTGAGCAGGGCGACGACACAGAAAGTTACATTCATGGATTTCACCAACACAACTTAACTCTAAACTAAACTTTTCAGGTTCAGCAGGGTCTTCCAGACGTTCCTCGCCCCAGCTGCAGTCCACAGCTCCTCCTGCCTGACCAGATGGGATATGTAACACCTCCAAAGGAAGGAGACCTGGAGGTATCAGGTACAACCTCAGCTGGGTCCTTCATGAAGGAGCAGCAGCTCTACTCTGAGCTCCTCAACCTCAATCTCTAAGGTTTAACCAAGATTTCAGCTGCTTGTATCCGCGTTCTTTTGGTTCCTACTCAAAGCTCACGAGCATAGATGAGGGAAGCGCTCAGGTTCTGCACTTTCCCTGATAATCGGAGCACACACTCAGAGTTGGAAAGAGGAAACATCTCGTACCAGAGGATGTATCCCACGCCGAAGCAGCACACTGCCGCCAGACCCCACGATCTGCTGGGATACCGGTGGTGGGTGGTCCGCATCTCGATGATGATGAAAGGAAGAACGGTGGTGTGCTGAGGTGGACAGAGACAAAAAAAGGAAAATAAACTGAAATATTTGTTGAATATGAAAACATTTGGAAAGCTCCTCTCCACCGTTTGGTGGTAACGTTTGTGATAAACTGAAGGATTAGGTGTTCCTTTGTGTGGCGGGGAGATGATCCGGCTTCATGAGCTCAACAAACTGTTTAAAAACCCTCCTGGATTAACGGAAAATCCATCGTCACAAATCTGAAGCCTGAGCTCAGGAAACGTTTCTGTGGACGGTGACGGCAACACAAACATGTGACCATGATGCATCGCTGTAGGTTAGACTAGCCGACCATATATAAAGGAGCTCAACCTGAAACATCTGCAGAAGTAAAACGTAAAGGACGTGAATCCGTCTTGATAAACCTTCACGCGATGTCGATCTCTTGAAGAAGACTCTTTTTAGAGTCCGCCATCTGGTGGCCAACAGTTGAGCTGCACCTTAAAGCACCTAACCGCTGAAGTTTCATTAAAATCAAACATCTGTGCTGGAATATCGGATTTATTTTGTAATATTATATCATAATACCAACAATGTGAGCACTCTGTGAACCTCTGTGGTTATTGGATCTGAGTTTGCGCTCTTTAATAAACACAAACGACTGAATGTGACTGAATTAGAGCATCTTAATCTGACACACCGGACCTTTTAAGGACTTATGTCCATGCATCGTACTACTGATCACTTCGATCCTCGGGGCGGGTCACTAGAGGCCTTTTCGATCAGAGCTCTTCGACCCGGCTCGCTGAATCACTTCTTGTATCTTTCATCCTGTGCAGCCTCTGTTGGGTCTGCTGCTCTGTAAAGGACTTTGTAAATCTCTGTTTTTTTAAAAGGTGCTATATAAATAAAAGGTATTAATATTATTATTATTATTATTATCCATCAATTTTCTGAAACTGCTCATCCTTACGAGGGTCGAGCGGGGCTGACATGTGACTTATGAATTCTGTCCATGTGTTCATCTTCAGCTGGTCTTTACTGGTGTCAGGTCTGATTTGGCTCACGCTGAAATCTCAAAGAATTCATTTTAAAATACTGCTGTCGGTTTACAAACTATAAAACACATTTGATATCTCAGCTCAGCTTTCGGTTTTTATGAAACCAACATCTGGAGAAAACGTCTTTTCTTTTAAATCGAAGCTGAGAGTTTTATTTTTATACACAGCACGTTCACTTCTCCTCCTGTTCAACTTTTTAAATTTAATTTAAATGTCTTTATATTACCTCATGCTGCCTTTTATGTTTTATGTAAAGTGCCTTTACAAATAAACTTGACTTGCCTCTAAATACTGCGTGTGTGTGTAAGAGTGTGTGTGTGTGTGTAGACACCTGTGTAATCCATCTAAAAACACACAAACACTTTTAATGGAGGTCATGGCATGTGCTGCCATTTTCCGTGAAGCTGTTTCTCACCAACACACAGAGGAGACGTCTTTTAATCTGTGTTGCCGTGATTCACCATCAGACAGTAAACAAACACACACACACACACACACACACACACACACACACACACTATAAACCCTCGATCCCGTCTTGTTTCCAATCAAACATCACAAATTAAATCAATCGATCGACACCCTCGAGCTCTTTCTTCATGTGAAATATGCTATCTGTCCACTAGGGGGCACTCACAGACAGACATCCACACACACACACACACACACACACACACATATTCACACACACACACACACACACGCGCACACACACACACACACACACACACACACACACACAGGCGTAGTTGTCTCAGCAGAGTTGAGACCTCTTACCTCATTTGCACTCTCATGAGCACAGCTGTAGATGAGTATGTGTGTGCATCTGTTTCTGTGTGTGTGTGTGTGTGTGTGTGTGTGTGTGTGTGTGTCAGACTGTTCACCCTGGGCAAAGTCAGACTGCTTGAGCTCTTTTTTTTTGGTGTTTGTTTGTTTTTTTGTCTCCGGCAGTCGAGCCGGTTCGGCCTCGTTATGTTGCGATGAGAAAAACAACAACTGGGATTCTTCCATCTGTTAATTATTCCCAGATTGATGGTTGGAAATGACGGAAAAAGCAAAAAGTGTTTGGTTCAACGCTGCCGGGCTACAGGAGGTGTAAACACAGGCTCGGCTCAGAGCTGGTTTCATAGTAATCGATTACATTTTGGATTGAAATGATTGTTTGATGCAGCAAATATCTCCTTCAGACTGAAACAGAGACGCCTCAGCCAGTTTGTTAGTTTTATTTTCATGCTTTTAACTTCTATTTTATTTTTAATTCATGTGCATTTCCGTATCTATCACTCTGTCTCTGATATATGAAGCTGCTGTAACAAGTCAATAAAATCATCTCTCCCTTTAAATCCTTTAAAGCTGGATTTATACTCGACACGAGGGGTTAACAGCGGCGCAGACACCGACATCATGACATCTGATTTATACAGTAGTTCAGCATTAGATATGCACGTTCATAAAGGGCTTAATGCACGACTATAAATCCTCCGTAAGAGGCAGCGAGGAGTCGCTACTCGAGTTGCAAAGCATCTAAAAACTTTGCACGCTCGTTTCGGCTGCACCTCAACACGCCTCGTATCATATTTCATAAGCTGTAATAAACTATTTCAATGTCAGCGGATGCTTTTTATATCAGCGGAGGCAGGGAACCCCCCGTAAAACCTGTGGTTTGCAGGGAAATCTGGGTATTTCAAGCTGGAAAATGTGGCATCTAGGGGTGAGTTTACAGATTACAATCGACTAAAGTGCTTTTCCAAGTGCGTAGGAGAAGCTACGGTGGCCTTCGGGTACCAAAAACAGGTTGTCACAACAGCACGAGAAGCCTGTTCTATGTATAGCAGATGTCACTGTTGCTTCTTTGATACAAACGATCGCTGCTCCATCGGCTTTTCTTGATCCTCCATTTGTCCTTCAAACTTTCCTCAGTAAGGAAAGTAACTACTGGCATGATCAGCCATGTGCACGTATTTGTAATGGACGCTGTAGGAGAGAAGAGTAACGTCGTCTGAGAGGCAAAAATAGTAAAAAGCACCTTAAATATGTTTCGAACTACAAGAACGAGCCCACGGCAACACCCGCTGCTAACTGAGAAGACGATACGTGCTCCTCCAACAACACCAACACCAGGAAAGTTGCTGGATTTGTCGCTGGTTGCTGTTTAGTTTGAGAAGCTGATCATATATCACTGAAAACATAGTTATCCTTTTAAATATTTATGGTTCCGTAGCTAGAAAATCATAATCAAGGAATATTTCTCTGAGCAGCTGTGATCGTTCACAGCGCTCAAACGCTGAATATTCACAAATCCTGGCATCGCGGGCACCAAATCTAAAGACGTTCATTTCCCAATTCTGACATGTTCAAAGTGGATTCAGGAGGAGAAAAAAAAAAACCTGCATTAAACTTGATACAGCAGAGTGCTTTGTATACTGTACAGTACTGTACTGTGCTTATTTTGACCAATCAGCTTCTCAGGCTTCCCCTCTGAGGATTTAAAAAAGGTCAGGCTGAAGATGCCAAGTATGTGCAAACTAACAAGAGGAACAACATCTCCGAGGAGGACAGAATAGCTCTCGCTCTCTCTCTCTGGGGTCTTAAATTCTAGGTTTCCCTCCCATCATTATACTGTACACACACACACACACACACACACACACACACACACACACACGTCCTGACGCTGCACTTTTACCCAGAGTACCTCAGTGGAATTCCAGTGTCTTGGTCGCGTTTAAGTTTAGGACTCGCCTCTCGTAAATAATACTCCCTTTATTCTCCCTGTCTCTCTATTTTTGTTTCTAGGTCTCTCTCTTTGTTGTTCTCTCTCTGTCCCTGTCTGTCTTCCCCCTCTGTCCCTCCACTCTCTCTCTCTCTCTCTTCGCCACCACCCCCGAGGTTTGCGGTTTCGCTCGAGCAGCCAGCTTTCTGCCTCGGTGGAAAATCCCCCCCCCAATCCCATCCCACCGCCGCCACCCCCTCCCGCCGCCTTTCCTTTGGCAAACAGCGGCGGTTCGATCCTGTGGTCTGGGGCTAAAAACGGGACAAACCATTTCACGCAGAGATACACAGCAGCAGGGGATGGATAAAGAGGAGGGGGGTCACATGACTGCGAGGGCAGGTCCACGGGGTCAAACATCTTCCAGTGTCGGCGAATAGCTGGAATTGTTGCATCGGAAATAGATTCATGTGACCGGAAAGTTGTGGGTTCTGCACCAGAAAAGATCGGACAATCAATCTGACACATTCTCCCTCCGTCATTCCTGCTGGCAGTTGCTCTCGAGCAAGGCGTTCAAGACGAACTGCCCCCAACAATATCTGTATCCGCTCGCTCCAACAAGTCCTCGGACAACGCGGTGCACGCTCCAAAGTGCATGTCCGACGCCGCTCTTGCTCGCCAAACGGCGCAATCTGAAGGGGTTGTGTGTGTTTTTGGTCGTAACATGAATTAAACCGATCAACAGTGTCATCGAGCCAGCCTGCATTACCTGCTTAGGCTCAGGTGGTAGAGCGGGTCGTCTAGTAATCAAAGGGTCCTCGGGCAAGAGACTGGAACCCAATTAGCTCCTGATGGCTGCGACGTCAGCGTGTAGGAGCTTAGTATCATTGTGAACTCTTCGGAGTGAACAGTCGGCATGGCAGCAGTGTATGAACGTGTGAGTGGGTGAATGCTACAAGGGTTGTAAAGTCTTTGTGTGGCCGGTAGATGAGGAAGACGCAGTGGTCGGTGGTGGATTGGGCACGTTGGAGTTGGCGATGGAGTGAAAGCTCGATCAGCCTCCAAATAATCTGACAGGAGATTACAGATGTCCGTTGCAGCCTCGTGGGATTAAGAGAAGTTCACAGCGGTGCTTTATTTTTGCCGAGGGACCGGTAAGTGATCCTCGGTCGGTGGACGCTCGGCCTTCAAGTGTATGCACGTTGTGAACCTGCCTATGTATGCACATCTTATACCGAACCACTGACTTCAGACCAGGTTTCTGTTGGTCAGTTAGGACCCCGTATTTTCATAGCTGCACCGTAACATCAAATGGGAATATTCTATTAAGTTGGACGGACAAGTTTGGTATCTTTGGAAGCTTTTGTGTCCTCAAGACGAATTTAAAATAAACTCCTGCGGGTTTTGGCTTCAAAACACGAGATTATGAAGATGAATCCAGCGGTGGGTGGTTCAGAGTGTGACCGGTCAAAGTGCTGCAGCTGACGCTTGAAAGTTTGTTGCACCGTCAGATGTGAAACAGTCTTTCGAGTGAACTCCACCTGAACCCATGAAAATCAAATGAAACGTGTCGTGTTGACCTTTTTCTCAACAGTTTTCTGACTTAAGGAGCTTATCGTGTCGCAGGGGGACAATCCTCTTTCTATCAAAAACACACTCTGTGAAATTGTGTCTGAATTTCAACGACTCTGCGGCAACACTGAAACCATTTACTGTCAGAGAGAGGCAGCCTGTCGGTTACTGTCCAGTATTATTCGATTTTTAGCTGCAACCAGCAGCTTTCTGGCTCATTCTGTTGGTTGTTTGGTTCCCCATTATTTGGTTACCACAGTTTTCACCTCAGTTAAATGTTTCTGATATTATGTATCGACGCCGTAGACGCGTGCACGTACTACTGCAAATTGGCTCTTGTTCCCTTTAAAAGTACAGATGCGTTTATTCTTTTTACAAATGAAGTTGAACGCCTACAATCCTGAACACTGTCGTATGTTGAAAGAAATCTGCACTTTAAGTATCGATTGGATCTAAACTTACTCAGACAGTAATGTCAGAATATGTTTGAGCTCCTTTCGAATCATAAAGTTGATCTACCAGTTTATCTGCGAGTAGAAAATGTCTCGTGTGGAACAAATCGTGGTCAAATGGATCTTTTCAAAGTCAAACAATCTTATTTTGTTTGCGTGTTTATGTTTGATGACACTGATTGATACTGGGTACACCATGGACCGAGTCACAGGGACACAAACACACAAACATCCATCACGCTTTGAACCGCCGTGGGTTCATGACTGATCCTATTTAATCTGCGTTATTAGTGAAGAATAAAAAAACATGAAGAACACTTTATCTTCAAAACAACAGCAGCAGCTCTGAGGTCAGAATCCAGAATCGTACGTTGGTCTCACATGTCACAGCTTCAGTCAACAAGAGTCGACGGTTACATCGACGCATTGAAAGGATTTATGGAGAACGTTCGCTTATTTGTTTTTGTATTTGGAGGATTAATAATAATTATACTGCTTCAGTCTGAGTGAGTCACTGAATGCCTGAAAGGTAAAGAGACACACACACACACACACACACACACACACACACACACACACACACACACACACACACACACACAGATAATGATTCAAGTAGAGCTCACAGGAGATGAAGGTTAAGTGTTGATCCCAAGTCTGTGTGTGTGTGTGTGTGTGTGTGTGTGTGTGTGTGTGTGTGTGTGTGTGTGTGCACCCAAACCTGACAATGATTCACCAGATGTTAACAAACAGCTGATCCTCGTCCAACAGAGCTTTTATAACAAAACTACAAAGAGAAAGTGTGTGTGCGTGAGTGTGTGTGTGTGTGTGTGTGTGTTAGTGAGTGTATGTGTGTCTGTGTGAGTGAGTGTGTGTGTCTGTGTGTGTGTGTCACAGGTCAATGGTTTCAGACTATAATCCTCTGCTGCTTGGTGAAACCTATGAGTGTGTGTCTGAGGTTTGTCTTCATGGACTCAAACTGGACACACACACACACACACACACACACACACACACACACACACACACAGGTTTTGGATGACATTTGCAGACGTTGATCCTCACTGAGGACTAGAACAAAATAATAAAAAAATAAAAACCAGGTTTTGTTTTGATCAGTGTTGTTCTCTTAGTAACCGGGCAGAGAACAGACGGGGACAGACCCCGCCCCTGAGTCACATCATTTAACGGACAGAGCGAAACTCTGTCAGCAGACCCGTTTCTTATTTCTCTTCCTCGGTCAGGCTTTAGTTGGAAGTCGAGGCACTGAGATGAGATGAGATGTTTACTGCTGCAGGGAATCAGAAAAATATCCTGTGACTGCATTTCATATACAACATATGATCTTTTTCTGAACCTAGACGAGTAGTTTTGTTGTCTGACGATGAGAAAACTGCAGCTGAAAACTCTAAATAATAATGAAACAAAGTCAAAGTCTGAAAATGAATTTAAAAAAAACTGGACACTATCCCACGTCTCCTTGGTGACGGTTCTATGTTGGTCCTATTCATCCACCATACTAAGTGGACTTTAAGTGCACTGAGTGCAATTTTCTTTACGACAAAGTTAGTCTCAGTTTCGTCCTCCAGCTCTCTGCATATCTGCCGCTGCAGAGTTGTTGAATCAAATGTGCACGTGTGAGTTTGCTGTTGTTTAAACTGGATTAATTATTGTGCTGCTCTATCTATGGAGACTTAATGTTGATGAGCTTGAGCTGTTGGTTTATACATATTCAAATCCAGTTTCTTTGTCGCTGTATGAATTTATTTTTACAATATGTCTGGTCTGAAGGATAAATCCCACCGGGCGTGGCTGCGTCGCATATCGCACATGTTCGGGACGATCATCGTGATCCAGCAGAAGAACCGTGGCACATTTAAAAAACATACATCTATTTTTGACCGATGCTGCGACCCCGTCATGTCAAGCAGCGCAGAGCAGATCGAGCCGGCAGGAAACAGCAAAACAAATCCAGTCAATTTTCAAAATAAAACACCTGAATGCCAAACTGCTGGACAAGGGAAACAAATGACTTATGTAACATATTTAGAAGCACCTAAACCAAAGAAAATGACCCAATCTGAGCAAGTTAATAAAGCCTAATGCAAAACACTCCACTAACACCACTAACACTTTGTATAAACAGACAAAAGGGGAAACTATTTAGCTACATCAGCGTACTTAATCATGATAGAAGCACATAGACCAAGAGAAAATGACCTAATCAGAGCAAGTTAACAAAATCAGCTGCAGAAAATGTTTCTTGAAGCCACATCACGAACAGGCCAAAACAACGTCATTTGGAATCCAGGAGTAACTCTTTATAATATTTCATCTTTTTCTAATTTGCAGTCATGATTTCACTTGTTGTCCAGTGTCGTTTTTTCAGTCTTACAGCTGCTTCCAATAAAAGTCTTGCAGTGTGTTTAGCTCTCTGCAGAGCTGCAGTAACTGTCCATCCGCACGGAGAGTTTGGTTTTTTTAAAACCTGAACCCAAATAAACCGCACGAGCTCTTCACTTCTTATTTGTGTGAATTAAGTGTGAGTGTTACAGATAATAATAAATCAGTAACCGGTCTGGAGGAGCATCACTTGCTCACTTCCAATTACTTTCTTGGCGTGAGCGTCGAGCAGATTTATTAAAAAACGCTTCGTCTCTCTCCTCTGCCTCCGCTCTACATCACTCGACCCCTCCCTCCTCCGATGGGAATGGCGACACGGTTGCCGTGGCAGCCGGTGTAGACAAACAACAGTGATACCATGGAATACCGCAAAATATTTACAACAAGACTGGACGCACGCACACACACACACACACACACACAGTGTTTCACAAAGGCACACACGCACAAACTTTCTCACGTTTTTCCTCACACACACACACACACACACACACACACACACACGGCCGTTGGTGGTGTTCTGGTTGTTTTGGTCCTTGGCGACGGCGCCATAGCAACCACTCAGCTATTACATCATCCTCTGGAGTACAGGAAGAGACACAAACAGACACACAGTGTCTTTGTCTCCTTCGCTTCGTCTTTTTCACGGGAATGATCATTTTTTAAAAAACAAAACTCCAACACACTCCGGCTCGGCTCAGCTCGGCTCGGCTCGGCTCAGCTCATGTGGCTCTGACAAAAGGAAGCTTCACAAGGACGACAAAGCTTTTTGCATATTGCAGACAGCGTGCTGGAAAATGATCTCGTTATCTCCCGGGCTGATTCAAAACACACGCGCGGTGCTGCCTGCGTTATCGGTCAGTCGACATGTGCGAAGCGTGTCAGCCGCTGTCTAAACATTAGATTAAACCCACTTCCTGTAGATGGCGAATCAAAGCCAGCGACCCGTCACCGGCTCTATTCAAATTTAGAGGTTCACCAGCACCGGCTCTGACCGCCGATAAGATTTATCAAGTGTTTTATGGAGTTTATGACCCACTGACATGAGTAATGATCCATGTAGGACTTATTTTACATGTCCCGTCATGTAGAATATCAATCAATCAATTCATTTAGGACCACAGCAGGTTAGGACAGGTAGCTGAGACAAATCCTCCAGCTCCACCTGGAGGTCCTGAGGCAAACCCAGACCAGGTGTGGAGATCCGGGTCCTCGTCTGCGTTCGAATAGTCTTATTTTGATGTAGCCTTTATGACTGAAGCCTTTGCATCAACTGAAAAAATAATTTCTTAGGAGGTGGGACTCTGCTTTGGAGAGGAAATCCACTTGGATTGACACATTTGATTGTTTCAAATATTTAAAAAAGCCTAATGTGAGCACAGTCTTTTCCTAATTCCTTACGGATGCTCCTTCAGATCCTTCCTTGACCATGTGATGTTTTCCATCGAGATCAAGATAAAGTGTTTAAGAAAGGACAAAGGATGTTAGACTGCAGCCCTGCACTTGGACTCTGCATGCAACAGGTCAAAATATGAAAATATACTTCACATGCATGGACAAAAATAAAGAAGACACGTGGCTGAAATTACCCGGAGAGAGAAAAGGGTGAGGTCTTAGATGTAATATCATCAATCAGTTAGTTTAGTGTCATTACCAAGTCAAACTAGAAACGAATAATCACCGTATAGCTCCTAATAGATGACTTTAGTGTTTCAGGTTGTTCTTGTTCGCTGATCTCCTCGGTCTGCTCGGTGTGATACACAGCAGACATTCCTGTATGCTACAGTAAGCAGTCAGTGTTTGTATGTAAGAGACATTTCCAGGGTCGACTGCCAGAAACATCTAAACATTTTGAGCCGCTCGTCTCGCTCGACCTTTTCATTCTGAAAAACTCTGAATGCTTTTAAAGCATGAGTTCAGTGTTTTAATTTTATGTAGACATGCGATAGAGTTATGATGTCCCATGAGTCGGGAGGAACGTTGGCTCTTTAACAGTGAATTTAAATATAGTTGTTTAGCATCATCTTGACTAAAAGGCAGGTCCACTTGAATATCTGCTGCTCCTCCGTCACATGCACACTGCTTACTGCAGGGCTGTTGAGGCCACGCCCCCTACCTGCACAGGTGATTTCTGTACCTGGACCACACTTCAGAGCCCAGAGCACATAGAGACTGTTGAAGACACATTTGAGCTGGTGGACTACATAATATTGTTGTTAAATAATTCAAACTTGATAAAGTTCTACTTACAAATAAATCTGTTGCACGTCTGCTTATGACAAAACTAAATGTTTAGATTTATGTTTGGATGTTTAAATTACCTCACATACATTTCCATAATTCCCATGGAGTTTCAGATTTGGAATATTCCCAAAATTCCTGATCTTAACTTCCCATGGAAAGTTTCCGCCCCTTTGCAACCCTACCCATGAAACAGTCCAGAGACAAATCAAATGAAGAAAACTGAAATATTTGATTTTCCTATTATGAGTTTGACTTGTATTAAATCTAAAATTATTGCTACAATTAGTCAGGTCAGGTACTGAGCCGTACAGGGGCAGTGTTATAAAAACTGGACCAGTACAAGCATGATAATAATAATCCCATAATCCCTCCGCTGCGTCTGCATTTACTGCACATGGAATTTAATTTTCTTTATAATGATATATTGACTTAATTTTATCTGTCTGATCTCATCTGCTCCCCTTCTCTAATTTATTATACGTCTATATTTACACGTCCCGTGGGCTGCATGAATCTCGGCACAGATTTTTTATCTCAATAAGGCGGTTTACTGGTTAAATAAATAAATAAATAAATGAAGAAGTGAAGTCTAATTCTTTCTCGGGTAAATCAGGAGCATTTGTGCAACAGGCAGCATGGTGCCGCGTTGGCGGCGACGCAGACATTGTGCTGGACTGGAGAGAGCGAAGCCGAGCCTGGAGCGCCGTCTAATTATAACACCAACAGACACAGAGCGTCTGTTGAAAGCATCCCGAGCCAGATTTTTCATGTTCTGACTGATACTAACAGTCTGATATCTGTGCAGGTCGTTGGACTCACCATGCCGTGGTTGAGCCACTGAGGGATGAAGTTGTCCAGTAGTCTGGGGTAGACCAGTTCTCTGTCGTACAGGTAGAGAGACCAGAATGTGAACACCACGAACTAGAGAGAGAGAGAGAGAGAGAACACAGTTAACATCAGTGCACTGCAGACCTCAGCGCCTCACAGTCGGATCAACGATAAGAAATGTAAGAGATGTGTTCTGATCCGTTCTACACTGTGGTGATAGTTCAACAGGTGATCGATGACGATGACACGGAGCTTCTACTTGAGATCTGCTTCATGAGTTCGGCTTCTTTGGAGCCAGCAGCAGCGCACATTTTTGGAGCTGGTGGGTGACGTACTGCAAGTTCTTGTTCGTCTATATCGCTCCACCTTCTGCATCAGCTCTGGTTCTTTTCTCCTGTCAGCGAGATGACATCCCACGCTCCCATGCACCCTATGTCTACTGTAGTGACTGTCCAGACTTCATACTCAGTCGCTTGGTAGGTAAAAGAAGTATCAGACGGCTTTCTTTGGGCGATGTTCCCATTTATTGCATGACTTTGATGGCGGACGGTGTTCTTTCTTGTCTTGCAGGATAAACGTGTGATCCCTCCACCTTCCAACCCAGAACTATCCTTAAATGATCTATTTAAATCACATGATGCTCGTCTGTAATTAGTGACACACAAATGTCTCCGAGGCCGATCCTTGCAGGTGACGAACATACTTGTATTTGATCAGCATGGACAGTTTTGACAGTTTGACTCACTGAGAATGACTTTTCAATCACAAGGTGGCCTCGGTTTAAAGCGTACCCTGCTTTATCGTCTATTTCACTCTAAATGGGACCATAATTTATTAAATGAACATCATGATGTGTGGAGGAAGACTTCAGGAAACTGTTTACTGGGATCATAAATCAAGTGAAAAGCAGGTTCATTTCTCCGTAAGACTCAATACAATCAGGTTTCTTTTAGCTGCCAATGGAGCCGCCCCCTGCTGGTCATTAGAACAGATGCAGGTTGATGGTAGATCCATCTAATAACGTTATGTTTATGCTGTGCGGAGCATTGAAGCCTCACAGGCCAGCTGGACTACTCGGCCTCCAGCTGAGCAATCCAGAATATCCTGGCGGTAGACCCGGCTGTTTGCGGCCACCTCGTGTCCCACGTGTCCTGAACGCACCGTAAACTAACGAACCCTTCTCGGTCTAATGTATCTCCAGCAGACTGTTTGGACTCGGGCCAGACCATGTTCTGTTCTGTCGGACGGGGGGTGGAATTACCTGAGCGTCATCTGGGTTCCAGTTCGAGGCACCTGAACCAAGCAACCCCCCCCCCCCCCTTGTTGTACCCTGACCGGCAAGTTCTCTACTTTCAACACACACACACACACACACACACACACACACACACACACACACACCTTCCTCTAATTTCCACACTTCATTACACAAGAAGAATTGCCCACACGTGCACATACATACATATGTAATGTATGCACCTGCACACTCGTGCATGTCTACAACATATGACCGGAATAACACACACACACACACACACACACACACACACACACACACACTCTTTCCATATCAGCCAGGCTGGGTTTCCAGACATTAGCTGTGGTGATAATCATGTCTATTGTACTGTGTGTAAACTGAACTCTGTGGCCAACTCACACACACGGCACCATGCCAGCTCACTGCTTCTATAGGTGTGTGTGTGTGTGTGTGTGTGTGTGTGTGTGTACACGTGTGTCGAAACCTAGGATGTGCTTGTGGTCAGACGGCCATACAAGTTAGGCAGCTACAGGGCGCCGTGCCAACCGAAATCTTGAATAAAGGTGTGTGTGTGTGTGTGTGTGTGTGTGTGTGTGTGTGTGTGTGTGTGTGTGTGTGTGAGGCAGAACCATGTGAGCAGAGTCTGCCGGTGTTGTGAGAACAGCCCGAGGATCAGACAGAGGTCAGCGTCTGCCTGAAGCAACAAGAGGGCGACTCCACGCTGTTTCCTCTGTTCTGTTTATTCACAGCGAGACTTCATTTCATTTAATATAAATTTAGAATATAACTACTTAATATTCACATTTCATTTGTTTGATTTGCTTCAGGTGACGTCTTCAAATTCTTTGTTTGGCGAGTCCAAGACTTTGAAACAATCACCTTAAAGATGAAGATCATGACGTATGATCGAAAGCTCAGGAACAGCTACTAAACGGACCTCGTGGTGTGGTTGTTTTTAAGGTCAAGCATGATCTTTTGAACTTTTAGGCTAAGCGTGGACGAGGAGTCCTTAAAGTGCTCGGAGGGAATAAACTCCATCTGCTGATGAAGACCATGTGATGTGCTCGAAAGCTCTGGAGCGGCTACAAAATGCACGATCACTGTTTCCTCAGATGATCTCAGCGCTTTTTAAATGTGTTACAGCCCGCCCACTCGTCCCGTCTCCGTCACAGTCAAATCTCCGAATGTTTCACACTGTGGGAACAGAAGCAGCGTCACCTCTCTCGGCTCTAGTTCTCTCTGACACATTCGTCTCTGCTTGCTAAAATCATATTATATAACTTGGAACGCTGCTGAATAGTTTATTGTTGCAAACTTAATGGCTTTGGCCTTTGGCCAACAGAAGCTAATAAATGACCTGACTGGGCCAATCTCAACGTCAAGGCTCCGAGGGCCTGAAATAGGAATGGCACAGAAATTTGGGCCCAAGTGGAAACCTCCATGGCTGGGATATGAAGCCAACTGAGGCTGGCTGCAGAAATGAGTCAGTCTTAATTGACCAAAGTCTAACGTCCAATCTCAATGACCCCTCTTAGAGCTGAACCCTGAAAGACTTCTGTCTGCGTTCACACCAGGATAGTCTGGGGGACTCTCTTTGGTTCGCTGGACAGTCCGTCTGCTTTCCCGCTGTAAGCGGACCGAGAGCCACGATTTCAGGCGGACCAGAGTTCAGATGAGCTTTCACACCTGCCCAAACAAACCGAACTATCCAAGGAAACGAACTCTGGTCCGTTTAAAGCGGACCAAACAGCGCTGGTGTGAAAACGCCCTTAGATGACGTCCGAGGTGAGTGCTTTAAGGCAAAAGGGCTTGAAATGATATAAATACTTTAGAAATGTTTTCTAATGTTTTTCTTGTCTTGTCTTGGCATCGTACACATGCATTCTTGGAGTTGGTTCTTCTATGTTTGTTAACCTTTTTTATGCTTCCGAGCTCCTCCCGTCTTTAGTGTCTTAACGTGATGATCTGTGGGTTCTTCCTTCAAGCAAAGTCTTCAGAAATGTGGACTGATAGGGAGGATAAGGTGTCCAAACGTGACCGTCTCACGTTACAAATACGAGGAGAATCTTTACTGATTAAGTGAAATGTGGCACTGTTGAGAGGAAAAGTGCCTTGAATGAAGGTTTGGACCTGGCTTCAGAGAGATCAATGAAGGGTGAGCGAGCTGATTGTACTGCAGATGCACGAGTCAAGCCCTTTGACGTTCCTCCCCCCCTCAGGCTGTTTTTGTGTGTTCGTGTGTGTGTGGACGTGTTCGGTTGCATGAATCCATCCGCTCACCGCTCCGACGGGGAAGGCCAGCACGGCCATCATCCAGTCCCTCAAGCCGATCAGCTTCCTCAGCTGCCGCTCCTGCTCCCTGCTGTCGCTTCCCTTCGTCAGCAGACTGGACACGTCGATCAGGACGCACACTCCGAAAAACACCGCCTGGATCACCTGCAGAAAGAGTTCAGCGAGCTGATGAACACTTCAAAGAGACGAGAAGAAGAAGAGGTCAGGGAGGATGAGGCGGATGATAAGAGAGGGCAACCAGACATTAAAGCTGCACTGCAATCAAAGCACTCACCGCATTCTGTGGTGCACTGACTCTCCCTTAACCTGCCTCGCCTCCTCCTCCTCCTCCTCCTCCTTCACTTATTTCCTACATTTCCTCAGAAATCATTACAACATCCTCAGCGGAGGACGGGGCTGGAAATACTGGCTCCAGTTTGAGACGAGCGTGTAAGAACACATCCAGCTGCAGAGCCAGTTTGTTGCGCAAATATAACCGCCGGAGTGTTTTTGTGGTCGAGTTTACTCGCCCGCCAATTTGTACAAAAGGTTTTATTCAGTTTAGAAGCTGCTAGCTGCCAATGTACCAACACGGAAGTGTCCTAAAGCTGCATTCTGTCTAACAGCCAGCAGGGGGCTGCACCAATAAGGTCAGACTAGATTAGGTGTTATGGGAACTTCTGTCCTCAGATGTCTTCAGAAACATATTTTAGTGTACTGTTTCTTAATAATAAGTATGTTTATGTCCAGGCAGGCCTGAAAACGGAGTGAAAGCCCAATTCATAGCACGTCACCCTCCAGCCCCAGCATCTCATCCAGATGCGGTCACTTCTGGCTCTGAATGCAACGGCCATAACGCCAAACCTGAGGCCTCAGAACGGCTGTCCACAAACCAATGGGTGCATCACAATGACAGCATGAAGAATGGACGTGCCTGACGTCACCTCAGGTTTCTGAAGAGACATTTCCACCTCCGAGCTAATCTAAAAGTCGCAAAGACGTGGCTCATCGATGGACTTCAGGCGGGCTGAATGACGGGTGGGTGCAATTACAGTTTTTCCTGTACCAGGCTGTAAACATGTTTATTTCTGCTGTGAAGTTGGACATTTGAACATGGGGACTTATGGACATTGACTTGTTCTATAGCCAGCCTCAAGTGGACGTTCAAGGAACTGCACTGGCTTCACTTCACAGACGCTTGGGTTAAACACACACGGTGGCGTGTGGCGCTGGAGTTATGAACCTGATATAAATGACGTTTTTAGATGATTGACATATTTTGTATTGGAGGCGTCATGTGACTGGGTGGTTAAAACGCGCCCTGACGGAGACTTTTGCTGCGTGCACTTCCTCACTGACCTTCGTGGACAAAAGACATTTTAATGACACACTATTCAAACTTTATATTGCATGCTGCCATTTTCTGATAAACTCCATCAGCCCCTGGGAATTAAGTCTTTACGTGTATTTTAATGTTTTTTTTTAGGGTTTACTCTTTTTCCTGGAGTTAATGCTGAAATCCAATAAACACTAAGTCATTCACCGTCTTTCAAAAAGGGAGTAAATCAATTTCCATTTTATTGCTTGTCACCTAGCAACAGTGTTCTCAAACTTAAATGGCAAACACATCCTGTACTTGACTCCTCGTATTGAAAATGCAGCCGGCCTTCCTCACTCCAGTACCACGGTGCCGCAGCTGTGCTCGAAGTATCCGGATGCTGTGTTACTCTGTCCGTATTCGACTAAAATGGAAAGAATTTCAAAAATAAATCACGAGTAAGCTGCTTTGTAATCAGTGTGAGGACGCTAAGATACCGTGTGGGTATGCTTCTATCAACAAACACACTGTAAATACTTCACTGAGATCATAAATCCAGAAGGAGCTGAGGGGCATTAAGTGATCTGTGGCGAGCTCTGTCTTTTAACCGCCTTCACTGTGTAATAAAACACTCCCATCAATATGTTCGCAAAGATGGATGTAACCTTCTTTAGCAGAGAAAGGTGGAGAGGACGCACCCGTCCATCCCTCCTCCATCTCCTCTAATCTGCCCATCGGGAGTATCACGTGTCCTCCTCTGGCCGCGGGGACGGCCGGACGCTCGAGGCTTCACAGCTATCGGATGCCAGTTCTCCTCCAGCTCTGTGCATGTCATCCTTTAGTCTAAAAATACTTTGCTTGTACCCGACCTGATGTGTGTGTGTGTGTGTGTGTGTGTGTGTGTGTTACCTCCGTGCATGTTTGTCTATTAACTGAAATGTATGTGGATGCCTAAATTAGCTCGCCTGCTACGTTAATATTGGGTTTCTATGACAACTCAGCTTGCGATGAGGCTCAAGATCGGACTCGAGACGACTTTTTGAAGGTCTCATCTCAGAGTCCACTACAGACAAAGAAGACTCGGGATAAGACCACAGCCGCCTGTGCATCGTTTGATTTATTAGTTACCATCATTAATGATGATTGCAGGTGAAACTTAATGCTTCAAATAAAACCAAGAACTCATTTCTAATTAGATTTTTTAATTACTGTCACCAGTCCTTGTTGCCCTTCACACTTAGAAAGTGAATGATGGAGACGGGAGAAGAAGCTGAACCACAAAAGGTTCATCTGCAGAACAGCATCTTTTTATCCGGTCTTGTGGAGACCGGTCTCGGGTCTTGAGACCGATCTTAAACCGCTTTTAAATGCTTCGGTCTCGTCTCAATCTCAGTTTTAGTTCAAGACAGGTCAAGCATTTTCTGATTTATTCTTTTAGCTGTCTGCGAGGAGACATCGGCCAAATCTTCTGGAAGAAAATTTGTTTTTTTCTGAACCACAAAGAGTTCATCTGCAAAACCGCGTCCAAAGAACACACGGCGGTTTGTGAATACTGCAAGGCGGCTTAATGAGGCGACTCGAAGAGCTTTCCTGAAGATCAGCTACCTAAGTAGACTTTATACTGTCTGGTCTTGATGTGGTCTCAGTCCCTTAAAGTCTCGGTCTTGACGTGGTCTCAGTCCCTCAAAGTCTTGACGTGGTCTCAGTCCCTCAAAGTCTCGGTCTTGACGTGGTCTCAGTCCCTCAAAGTTTCGGCCTTGACATGGTCGCAGTCCCTCAAAGTCTCTGTCTTGACATGGTCTCAGTCCCTCAAAGTCTCGGCCTTGACGTGGCCTCAGTCCCTCAAAGTCTCGGTCTTGACGTGGTCTCAGTCCCTCAAAGTCTTGACGTGGTCTCAGTCCCTCAAAGTCTCGGCCTTGATGTGGTCTCAGTCCCTCAAAGTCTTGACGTGGTCTTAGTCCCTCAAAGTCTCGTTTTGACGTGGCCTCAGTCCCTCAAAGTCTTGACGTGGTCTCAGGCCCTCAAAGTCTGGGTCTTGTCTTGGTCACAGTAATCTCTGGTGTTGACACTAGAAAACTTTGAAAGACTTAAGACAATCACAGAGTTTTGAAGATTTTGCAAAGACTGAGGATCTTACAAGACTGCAACTACGGGAAAACTCCGCCTGCTTCCTGCTGGACAGAGCGCTCCTATTGGTTGTTGACACTGCTCGTGTGATCGAACGTCGCCATTTGCACGAGCCGAGACTAAAAACCTCAGATAATATTAAACATCGGAACATCAAGACGAGACTTAAGACAGCTCAGACTGAGTTTATGACCATCCTACACCAAACGATCGAAATGAATCGAGCAAACTTTCAGGATTTTATACCAGATTTTCAAAATTTGTCTGTGACAGTGAGTTTGTCACATTTGTGAAATTAGGGGACCTTGAAATGGAATCTGTCTGCGCTTCAGTGTCAGTATTATTTGCAGGTCTTCATGTTGCACACACACACACACACACACACACACACACACACACACACACACACGGTATGATTAAGAGCCAGATGTTATGGTGGTGTGTGTTTCCTGGCTGCTGGTGCGTACAGGTCATTAACAGCACAGTTAACCAGGAGGAGAGGTCTAATGTGGAAAATATGACACAGCTGTTTCTCACACACACACACACACACACACACACACACACACACACACACACACACACACACACAGTTGACTTAACTTAACCCCCGCTAAGAAAACTCGAATGTTTGTCGGCCTTTCATCAATCAATATTTAACATACATATTACATAAGACTTGTTATTATTGATAAATATCTATAAGTAACAGTTGTAATATGTATAATTGTTGTGATTATTGTTGTTGCTGTTACAAAGAAGCAGACACAGACAGACTTTGTCTTAGGCGGTCAGCCTGTTGTCCCCTCTGTGCGACACTAAGTGGACATGTTGTGTTTGTGAACGAGCGGCTAACTCGATTAGTCTCTGTGAACATACGTGTGTGTGTGTGTGTGTGTGTGTGTGTGTGTGTGTGTGTGTGTGTGTGTGTGCATTGTGTTTGGGATGACTGGGAGCTCTGTGTGTCCGTGTCTTTTTTTTCTGAACTTAAAGAGATAGTTTGGATTATTTCCTCCTCGTTGCAAGTTTCCAGCGGCGTAGACACACGATTAAAGGAAGTGATGAGCTCAGAGACGTTCGGTTTCGATGCGTCCAATCATTTGGAAGCAACCGGATCACATGTCTCACATGTTTTCTGAAGAGCCGTTGTGAGACGTGGACAGTTGTTGGACCTGAGGCGATGTGGTTGAATGAAGCATATATGCTCAAACAAGACATCTATAATGACACACACCGCCGTTTAGGATGAGGCCGTTTAGGATGAGGCCGTTTTGTGTGAGAATGACAGGTTTTTCTGAGACTGAGTGACTTTTAGGCGATTCTGATGCCGTTTTGTGTGAGAATGACAGGTTTTTCTGAGACTGAGTGACTTTTAGGCGACTCTGATGCCGTTTTGTGTGAGGATGACAAGGGTTTTTCTGAGACTGAGATACTTTTAGGCGACTCTGATGCCGTTTTGTGTGAGGATGACAGGTTTTTCTGAGACTGAGAGACTTTTAGGCGACTCTGATGCCATTTTGTGTGAGGATGGCAAAGGTTTTTCTGAGACTGAAAGACTTTTAGGCAACTCTGATGCCGTTTTGTTTGAGGATGACAAAGGTTTTCTGAGACTGAGAGACTTTTAGGCGACTCTGCTGCCGTTTTGTGTGAGGATGACAAAGGTTTTTCTGAGACTGAGAGACTTTTAGGCGACTCTGATGCCGTTTTGTGTGAGGTAACAAAGGTCTTTCTGAGACTGAGTGACTTTTAGGCGACTCTGCTGCCGTTTTGTGTGAGGATGACAAAGGTTTTTCTGAGACTCAGTGACTTTTAGGCGACTCTGATGCCGTTTTGTGTGAGGATGACAGGTTTTTCTGAGACTGAGAGACTTTTAGGCGACTGTGTGAGACTGAGTGACTTTTAGGCGACTCTGATGCCGTTTTGTGTGAGGATGACAAAGGTTTTTCTGAGACTCAGTGACTTTTAGGTGACTCTGATGCCGTTTTGTGTGAGACTGAGAGACTTTTAGGCGACTGTGTGAGACTGAGAGACTTTTAGGCGACTCTGATGCCGTTTTGTGTGAGGATGACAAAGGTTTTTCTGAGACTCTGTGACTTTTAGGCGACTCTGATGCCGTTTTGTGTGAGGATGACAAAGGTTTTTCTGAGACTCGGTGACTTTTAGGCGACTCTGATGCCTTTTCGTTTGAGTCTGACACCTGAGATCTGAGGATGTCCTAAAATGAACAGCGTACATTGGTCATAATATGACGTGTAATAAGTTATATTAACTTGCAGTGTGCTTGTACTTTATGTTCATGCATCACATGTTGTTTATAATCGTTGCATCTTTGTCTATTTGTTAAATATTCATTACATTATGTGTAGTTTGATTTAATAAATCAGTTTTAAAGGAGCTGCACAGCTGTCAATAGAGTACGCGCGGCGCGCTCCCGCGTAAAGAGGAGGGGGGGCTGCTTTTAACAGGGGAGCATTGTTCACTGTAACACCTGTCCCGGTTCAGCCCCCCGTGAGCTGACCGTGTGCTCGACCGACGTTCAAACGAGACACCGTTACCGTGTCTTCCTGCAGGTTACCGAGCTGCTCGCCGGTTAACGGCGCATGCAAACACCGGAACAACCACGCGCTGGGTAATCCGGTCACAACACGCGAGCAGCGACCGCGCGCGGCTCCTCCAGCTGACTGACCGGCTGGGTGTGAATAAAATGCGGACTCCTACCAGGTCGATGAAGGTCAGGAACTTCCAGCTGCCCCCGTAGGTCTGGTGCGCCGGCATGTCCAGCGCTTTGTAGTGGCACAGGATGGAGAAGTAAGACAGCAGGATGGCGACCCGGAGAACCTGCGACGGGATCAGCGCCATGACGCTCGGCTCGCTGTCTCTCTCTCTCTCTGTGTCTGTCTGTCTGTTTACCTGTCTGCCTCTGTTAGTCCTGTGCACCTGAGCTGTCCACCTGTCTGTCTTCAGTCCTGTTTTTGTTTTTGTACCTGTCTGTCCTCCCACCCTGAGCCTGTCTGCGCCTCTCCTGCTCCAACGACTGCTTCCGTGTTATGATGATGCTGCAGGGGGGAGGGGAGGCTGCCACAGTGCTGATGTACTACAGTGTGTACAAGTATGCAGAGCACATTTAAATGAATAGAAGTGGTGATTTATCACATGTTTTCATGTTTTATTATTATGCAAATGCACATTAGTTTTGTGTAATCAGTTTAATTCAAACTTCTTTCCATAAATGTAAATTTCAAGATTCATCACCATCATTTAAACTAAGTTAATTACTTATAATGAATGTTCATGCAGATATTTTCATCCAGTGACCTGTCACAACAGTAACTAGAACTTTATTTACATGTAAGATTAGAAAGTCTGTCACATCTAAGTTTTATTATTTTAGTTTCATTTAACTAAGCTGCTGCTATGTTACTATTATTTATTTAATTTAATTATGTATTTATTATTTTATTTGTTTGTTCTTTCAATAAAGTTTGGAGGGAAAAAAAGTACTGTGATGTACTACAGTGAATACAAGTATGCAGAGTACATTTAAATGAATAGAAGTGGTGATTTATCACATGTTTTGATGTTTTATTATTATGCAAATGCACATGTTTGTTTTGTGTAATCAGTTTAATTCAAACTTCTTTCCATAAATGTAAATTTCAAGATTCATCACCATCATTTAAACTAAGTTAATTACTTCTAATGAATATTCATGCAGATATTTTCATCCAGTGACCTGTCACAACAGTAACTAGAACTTTATTTACATTTTTTATTTACAGAACTTGTAATTTATCACATGTTTTGATGTTTTGTTATTATGCAAATACTCATTTTTGCTTTGTGTAATCAGTTTTATTCAGGAGTGTCCAAACTTCTTTCAGATTTGACAATGTGAAGATGCCCAGGGTCCAAAATGAAAAACAAAAAAGGGGAAGGAAGGGGACATCACCAACTGCAGCGCGGGGGCACGGAAACAGGACGGGAGGAGATTAGAGAGAGAGAGAGTAGAAGCGATAGATATGAGCAGAATCGAGTATAGATTGAGATAGAGAGCGAGATGAGAATAAGGGAACCATATCGATGACGGATGAGGAGGAAGGTTGTCAAGGTCTGGTCCAGGTTTAAGTTTAAAACACGTCAAAGTCATATTTTGTGTCACCATCTTCCAGCCTTTCCGGAGAAACAGACCAGCAAAACGCTTCTGCTCTGCAGGTAGGTCAACCAAAAAGAAAACAAAAAAGTGTGCAGCCAGACTTAGCAGGTCCCTTTGTTGGGCCCCCGGTTCCTCCCTGCGGGGAGGGGCCAAGTCCTGGCCTAAGCAAGGCCAGTCAAAGAAAAAGGACGATCGGATATGAGAGTAGCTTATATTATATTATATTATATTATATTATATTATATTATAAAAACGAAGCTCCAGGCCGCATGAAATCTGACCCGGACTTTGGACATGCCTGATTTAAATAAATAATATTAATAATAATTTAAATAAATGTCTTTGCCTATAAGCTAGTTTACTCATTTATGTATTTGTATTTTAAATTATATTTCCATCTTTACATTTTCTGTAACCGCTTATCCTCGTCAGGGTCACGGTGGGGCTCGAGCTGATCCCAGCTGACTTTGGGGCGAGAGTTCATCACAGGGCACATCGAAACATTCACACCTACGACCAAGGCGGAGCAGAGAGGTGGAGAACATGCAAACTCCACACAGAAAGACCCCGGCCGAGGTTTGAACCTTCTTGCTTCTTGCTTGTATCACCGTGCTGCCAAGTTGGGATGTTTTGTAATAAAGGATGATGAGACAGAGAACAGACTTTTCCACTTTCAGTCAGTCCACCTCAGATGAGCTCAGGTCTGGAGAAGTCAGCAGTGTTCTTGGAAGTCGTGTAGGTGTTTTCTGAAGTGTTTCTGAGCCTGTGCAGTGATATCCTTTATTCAGTAGTGTGGGTTTGTATTGCAGTGCTGCCTACGGGGTCAAAGGTCACGGACAGTCAGCGTTCAGAGATTTCTCCGAATCTTTGAATCATTTTGTGGACGGTGAAATCGTCACGTGCATCAAGAAACGTCGTTCATAACAGACAATAACGTAAATACAAACAAATAGTGACATAATGCAAGTTCATAAATTCTCAGAACTGACTCATCTTTCTTATTTTAAGAGTTTAATTTTATTACATTACATTTTTATTGCATTTACCTTATTGTCACCAGTCCCTTCACCTTTTCAGCCAATTGTGTTTGTACATGCATGCATACAGAACACATTATGCAGAGGAGAGTCATGCATATGTCATAATAACAGGAATTAAACATGACATGTTGGTACTAATGCAGGAATAATTTAATGTATTTAAAACAGGTCTATAGCTCTAAATCATGTCGTCCAAACGTTCTGGTTCTGATGAGTCCATACTACATTACACTTACACTTCTTTACCGCTCTCTAAATTGTTCTGAACAGAATCACTGTGTGTATTTTGGTCAGAGAGAGAGAGAGAGAGAAAAAAAAAACAGCATCATGCCAAAAAGGCAGCCGCTGAAATAATAAAAATAAATAAATAACAGATTTAAAGTGAAGGAGAGAAAAGAGAAGGATGCTGAAAAGATCTCCAGCGAGCGAGCGAGCGAGGAAAGAGAGGATGCTGTTGCCACGGCGACGCTGAAACCACTACTCGGGTGAAAGAGTGCAGCGCCTGTTTCTCCACTTGCAGCCATGTTAATGGGTGGACGGACACATGTTCGGGTCTGCAGTACACGAGTATGTTTTGAATGTTAACATGACAAAGCGCAGACTACATGGAAGATGTCAGGAATCAAACCTGTGACCTTTGGGACAGAAGTCTCCCTTTTACTGCTGCTTTGTTCTACAAAATGAGGATGAATAACAAGCAGCTGTAATAGATATTTTTATCTAATATAACAATGACAACATGAGGATGTGAAAGGGGGTCTCGGAGTGATGCATCACCTGAACCTGCCCTCAGCTTCACAGACCCTCACAGGCGGTTTCAGCTCATTGTTCAGCTCTGCGGCTCGCCCCACTTCACTGTTCTGGCTCACACTGTGTCTACACAGGAGACGTAACCCAAGCAGCATGTGAGCAGAGCAGCAACTTCAGTCCTCTGTGTCTGCACAGGATGCGTTCAGGTACAATGGTGAGTGTAGGTCGCCCACACGTCGACAGCCCACAGAGCTCCATACACAAACTCAGTGTAGTCACTGTAGATAAAACAGAAGAAAATAGAACGTTTAAACTTTAGCTCACATATGCCTGGATACAGCCAAGCAGCAACCAAACTGCAGTTCCTCTAACGTCCACTTGAGGCTGGCTCCAGAAGTGAGTCAGTCTCCATAAGTCCCCATGTTTCACAGCAGAAATAAACATGTTTACAGCCTGGTACAAAAAACAGTTTTGGTCTCTGTAGCTAATTTCCCCGTTCATGACAACTGTACTGAGGGTGAATTTATATACAACTCACCTGTTCAGGTTATATTAAGGCTTAAAGTTATGCAGGGTTAAGAGCGTGGCCCTTAGACTGACAGGTAGCTGCTGTTACAGGTGGCTTGTCTGAGCATACATGCTTCATTCGACTCGCCTCAGGTCCACCAAGTATGCACATCTATTCAGTGGTGTAGATGCAAATGAACTTGCTGCACCAGCCAATCCAAATGAATCATAAAGTTGCTGCTGCTGCTTAATAAAGTACAACTTCAGCTTGGACATCTTGTTTTGCCAGCGGTCAGAGGTCTACTGCTGCACCCAGTGTGGACTCAGGGTAAAACATTAAACACTCATATACCTACATCTACATGTGCTCTGAGTCGACTGCTGGATATTGCACGCTGTTGCATAAGAAAAGGTTTGTTTGGTCAGTGACAGCTGAGTGACTTCTGTCTTGATACAGTATCTAGTTGGGTTTTTAGACGTGACTGCTGTTTTGACAGGATTGGATGTAACCAGAGCAAATGATTAAATCACACGAAGCCTCGAGCTCTCCTTCTTCTTCTTACTCCTCTTTTAGGCTAATGGGGTTTGACGAGTGACGAAATGGTGCAGGACCTCTACCATCTGGTGAGGCGCATGGTCAGACTGGTTCGACAGAGATGGTCAAACACTCCATTTGGCCTCAGCAGGGTGAATCTCCATTAGCCTCTCACTCTCTAACAGCTTGTTTTCTTTTTCCAGGCTGAGTGTAAGCAAGCTAAACTAAAGTTATTGCTTGAACAAGTAACAAAATGAATACTTAATTAGTCTGTGAGCTCAGAGCACCAGAGGAGTGTTAGTGTTTGTACCACACTAGTACCGGTACCAGAAGAAGAGGAGGTTTTTAGGCCTGCTCACAGGGAGTGGAGCCAAGGTTGTGCCAGAACAGGAGCTGGGCAATGTAACCAGGCTCAGCAGCCTCTATGGACATAATAACAGAGGCTAAGAGACCGAATGGGAAGTTGACGGAGGAAGCTAAGAAGAGACACACTTTTACTTTTACTTATATTAAGTTCTATGCCAGGTTGTACCCAAATTCTCCAACTTGGGAGGAATTGGAGGTTCCACAGCATTTTATCACTGCACTTCTGTTAAGTTGAGCATGTGCGTGCTCATGGTGGGAATTGTTGGGTCTTTCCATATAGAGCAGTTCTAGACCTCCACCTTGTTTACCTGTAGGGACCATGTTCTCTTCTCTGAAGGCCTCATTTCATTTTCTGAAAAATGATGTGCTCTATTTTCAGTCTTATCTGTCCGTAGGACATTGTTCCAGAAGGATTTTAGCTTTTTTATGTGTTTGTATCAGTGGCAGGGTCTGCTGGCTTCAGAGAAAAGAACACGGTCTCTGCAGTCAAACATGGTGGAGGTTCATTGATGTTTTGGGGTTGCTTTGCTGGTTCAGGTACTGGTTGTCTTGTCTGTGTTCATGGCAATATGAAATCTGAAGACTTCCAAAGAATCCTGGGGTACAACGGTGTCAGAAATCTGGGTCTTCGTCAGAAGTCATGGGTCTCTTACAGTAAGACAATAACCCAAAGAATACTTTGTTGTTTAAGGTTTAAGACGAAGCGCTGGAGAGTTCTGAAGTGTCGAGCAATGATCTAAATCTCACAGAGCTCCTGTGGAACGATCTCAGAACAGTGTTTGGGAGAAGAAACCCATCAAATCTGAGAGACCTGGAGCAGTTGTCCAAAAATGTGGACTCCAAGATAGAGGTGTGAGAAACTCACTTGTGTGCTACCAAATGTAAGATCTGTGTGGAACATCTTATAAACACCAACACATTTGTAACTGCAACACTTTTCTGAGAGAAGCATGACAGCAATGCATGAGTGCCGATATTTTTGGCAACACCGTATGTGTTAATTTAGTCATTCAGATGTATGTCACGTTTTTATTTCAAACACAACCAAAGGAGATGTTCAGGCTGCCACCGAGCTGGAGATGTTTAAGGGACTGAGTGCTTTGCTGCAGGGCACCTCCCTTGTTCAGATCGGGGGGGAGGGGAGGGGGGATTCAGGGGATTCGGGGGGGAGTAACCAGGTTGTTGTGGGAGAGAGATCTCGGTGCAGCTTGTTTGGGGTTTGGAAGAGTTTTATGGAAAATGCCAGAATGATTGGACGGAATATTTTGACCCTCGTAGATCAACGAAAATCCTGGAGAAGAAGCTGGTGTGAGACGAGAGGGGGAGGGAGGGAGAGCATGTGTGAGAAGTTTCCCATTGTGGACACACACACACACACACACACACACACACACACACACACACACACACACACACACACACACACTATGCCAGCTCTGTGGGGTCTCTGTTGGCAGCAACATGTTTCCTCTTTCCCTCTTCCTCCTCCTCCTCCTCCCCCTCCTCGTCTTCCTCTTTCATTCTCCAAAATGTTCCACTGTGGAAACTGTGAGACAGAAGGCGAAAGAAAAAAAAAACACAAGCAACCTAATGTATTGTTGACGACTGATTTATTGATCTATCATTTCTTAATCATTGTTACTGGATCAGAATCTAGAGTTACAGAGTAAAATGAATCTGTGTGGAGATCAGAGAAGCTCCAGGCCATGAGAGCAGAGTAATATTATTATTTTGTGTCTGGTGTAGTAAACGTTTGTCGTCCAGGGTGAACCCGGCCTCCCGCCCGCCCAGTGTCAGCCGTCGACCCCGATGAAGATAAACAGAAATAGAAATGGATGTATGAAGAGGCGTTTAAATTCGATCATCTTTAGCATGACGCCAAATGACAATTTCTAGATTTCTTGTGTGTTAATTCTCCTTTCTGCATTTAGACTGAGCTCGTCTGCAGAATACAGCAAACCAAATCACACTCCAAAAAAAAAACTCGCTAAAAATACATTTGAAAAATTCAGCTGCAGATTATCTGCACAGAAACTCATTTTCAGTTTCATGGTGACGTTAACAGTGAAGTCTGAAACAGGCACACACCAAATTATTTTAGTTTTTAGCGCAGCGTTAGAAATTAAATTCCAGTTTTCTCTTTTATGCAGGAGAAATGTCAGTATAAGAGCGTGGCTGCTTCTATCTCTATTTCACAAAGATTACATCAGCTCACAGTAAATTTACTGATGTTATGACATAATTCATCAATAAATTCCATGATTAAGTCAGAACTCTGCCACCAGACGAACCAAAAGAAAGATCATATATCACTCGGCGGAGCTCTTGATTTCAGTGAACTCACTGTTGTTTTCTTCACGGCCTCTCAGCTGGCTGCCTCTCCATTGTTTTACTCTCATCTTTGAAATATCGCACGGTTCTTCTGGTTCTTGCTTTGCTCCTTATTTTTTTTCTAACTTGGACACATTGCACTGTTCTCAGCTTACTGCACACGTCGTCGTTATTTGCACTCTGTCTCTCTTTGCACTCTGTATGTGTTATCATCCTTAGACGGACACCTCTGACCTTTGTGAGCTGCCGTCATTTCTGCGTTTACAAAGATAATTATGCTCAGTTTCAATTGACACATATGTTCATTACATTTTACAGTTAAATATACAAAGACTACATGTCATAATTCATATTGATTTGTCACATTAATTACCTGAAATCTTCTTTAACCGATGAACACACTGTCTCAGCTGCAGTATTGATGCCGACCAGTAAGGGGCACTGTTTAGCATCAAACAGCTGGTGTCTTACTGTATAAGTGAGTGTGTGTGTGTGTGTGTGTGTGTGTGTGTGTGTGTGTGTTCACAGAGATAGAAACACACACACTGAAGACGTCTTCATGAAACTGTTATCTCTCAGGTAGTTTGATCTTTACCCTCTGTGCTTTTATGTAACAATTGGGCCACACCTCAATACACTGATGACAGTGTGTGTGTGTGTGTGTGTGTGTGTGTGCATGTGTGTACATGTGTGTGTGTGTGTAGGATAGGAAAGATACACAATATTAATGTGTGTATGTAATAAATAGTGTCAAACAAACACACGACTTGTTCGCTGTCATTCTATGGGAATCTAGGTGTGGTACCACGGGGAGCGGTCTGCTTGTGTACGTGTGTGTGTGTGTGTGTGTGTGTGTGTGTGTGTGTGTGTTTGTGTGTATGTGTGAGTGTGAGAGTGTATGAGTAAGCATTAGTAATCTGTCAGCTGTCACAGAAGTGCTTTGTCTTGCAGAGCGTTACAGTTCGACTCCAGGACAAGAGCCTGAGGCGACTGCCTGTTTCTGTGTGTGTGTGTGTGTGTGTGTGTGTGTGTGTGTGTCCACCTCTCTGATGTAATGGATTATTCACCACTTCCCGTAACAGCATGTTTCTCGTTCATGGTTGTTTTTCTTTAAACGCACAGTGAATGCAATCAGTGAATAGGCAGGATTAAGAGTTCCAGTCTGGGACTTTAACCAGCACCATTAAAGCGTGACACATGACTCACTTCCTGGGATTGCGGCCACGCTCTTACTTTAGCCGATACACCGTCGGATGAGAGGATTGGCACCAAAATCATCTCCGTGTCATGCGGAGACGGTCCGTCTGCATGCAGGACAATCAGCATTATCTTTGAGTCATCAGTAACGAGCTCAGTCTCTCTAAAGCTGCACTCACTATTTCTTGTATTATCTTTAATCAAATGACTAATGGCTCCGCTCAGAGTTATCAGACACTCTGCAGCTCTGCAGAGCCTTTCAGCCTCTTTTAGCTCGGGTTCGGTTTTGGGTGCATCTATGCCTACACCGCTCAGTAAGAAGGCAAACAAGCTCCGATAACCTGACTCAACAAGCGACACCAAGTGTGGAAGAGGTGGTGGAGATAAAATCAGAGTCCCCTTAGTGTCCAAAAAAAACGATATTGCAGCTTTAAAGTGACACACAACACGAGATCTGACAATAAGAAGCTGCATCTGTAATTTCATTAATTATCTTTGTTGTCCGTGCTTCATTTGTTTCTGTTCAAAATACCAAAAATGTAAAATCACGCACTGCGAAAAGTATAAGTTTCATCAAGTGTAATCCCACTGTGGTAAACATGCTCAGCTGTATTCGAGTATTTGTTTTGATTACATTACTTATGATCAGCCAAACATCACCAGCCACCTAATATCACTGACTAGTCCAGCAGCAGTCAGCCCAGCTCGGCGCCTGTCAAGCTCTCACCAACCACTAAAAGTCAGTCCCACATTTACTCTTCTCCTCTGCCATTATGTCCATAGAGGCTGCTGAGCCTGGTTACGTCCTCTTCTTCTTCCTGGTAGTCCATAACACCTGTTGGTACAAACACATCAGTCCGTCAGCTTGGCGGTGAGCTCAGAGCGACGGGTACCCGTCACTCTGAGCTCACCGCTCACTGATCTAACAGCAGCTACAGCTGTCAGCAGTTTACTTCAGCCCAGCTCGGCGTCTGTCTTTCAGCCTCTTTTATTTCACCAAGCTCTTACCAACCACTAAAAGTCAGTCCCACATTTACTCTTCTCCTTTTGTCTTCTTAGCTTCCTCCGTCCTCTTCGCCTCTGCCATTACATCCATAAAGGCTGCTGAGCCCGGTTACACTGCCCACTCGCCCAGCTCTGGGTCAGCATTCGCCCGTGCAATGGGCCCCAAAAAAAACCTTCTCTTCTGTCCTGGTGGTCCAAAACGCTCTGAGCTCACAGTCTAGGCAGCTACCAGACTGAGCTTAGATTAGCTGACAGCAGCTGTAGTTTCACTAAAACTCCATTTTACATCAGCGTGTCATCGACATGATTTAAACTCTTTTATTTTATGGTGGAACAGTCACATGACGTTGCTTTAAACAGCGTTCGTTGCTGCCTTTATCTCACATGTTTGGTTTAACACTGACTAAAAACTCTAAAAAGTCAGGTCTGATTCAGTGCAGCTTATTTCACTCTATATAATAAGTGAAGTGTTTTTCTGCCGCTGCTGCAGTTATTTTTATCCAAAGAGACACTTTAACATTTATTACATCCAGGAAGTTCATGCGATGGAGTTTAAAGTGAAATGGCGTGCGCCGGAAAAGTCGCACCTACTTCATCAAAACGACAGCTGCAAAGCAGATTATGAAAGTAATGAGTCATCTGAAGACATTTGCTGGCAACTAGAGTTTTACTAATGACATTCAGGATTGTATTTTTTATTATTTTCTTTTCAATGTGTGTCCAGCTTTGTTGAATGAAACCTGGACTTCCATGTGCACAGATCTAAAAACAGAGCCGGTCTCCGGAGCTCCAGACTGCAAACACCTTCTTCCTCCTGGGCTTCATATGAAAAGCAGATGCAAATTGCCGCATCAGAAGCTTCTGCAGCTCACTGTCGCCATGGTGCCGCGTTGCCACGGCGTCGCCATGGGGACTCCGGGGTCACCGGTGATGAGGTCACATCCCGATGAGCCTCTTATGGGAAATGGCAGACGTTAATCCACTTATCGCTGGCCAGCACACACACACACACACCAAGGATAAGCAGGCCTATGGGCAAAGACTTTCACTGAGAGTCAGAGATCTATCTATCTATCTATCTATCTATCTATCTATCTATCTATCTATCTATCTATCTATCTATCTATCTATCTATCTATCTATCTATCTATCTATCTGCAGACAAAGTTCAGATTAAATGAACTTTAATGAGCGTTGCTGATTGGTAGCCTGTTTCCAGACCGTTCAATTATCTCGCATTGTGCTCATTGATGGATTTTTCCCTCGAGTCAGAGAAACAATTGAGCCAATCAGAGTTTTGTAGGCAGGATTAAGAATGGGGGGTCATCAACTGGTGGATGTATTAGAGGTTTTGAGGGGGATCTTTTGGGGAAGAAATGGAACGTAATATTCCTATTTTCATTAAAATGAGCCTTTTATATCCACAGGTCCTCTTCCACCATGTTGCACCAGCATGCAATGGGGTTTCAGTACACAACAACACAGCTAGATGCCACCTAATGCTACACACTGATCCTTTAAGAGAGCTGGATACGGATCAACACTGAGTCTTTCTTCTTATCTGTTCTAGTGGCCACTTGCGGTACTACAATAAAAAAAGTGCTCTGCAGGGCCAAAAAGCATTTTCGCCACCGACTTCCGACGTCAAGAAGGTCAATTATTATATTTTCTATTGCAAATTTTTAAACCGTGATGGTTTCATGGTTGCAAAACTTTCCCCAGAGCCTTGAAATGACCCTTTATGTGATGGATGGACATGTGCACCAGGCTGCACGACGCTGTGGCAAACCAGGAAGAATTTCTTATGCACAAAATACATCCATGCACGATCCTATCTCTGCATCACCACGGCAGTGAAAAACAGCAGCAAGCTGCAGCATGGATAGAAACTATGCAGCCGTGCAGGTTATCGTGGGTGGACTCTCAGTTGTTAAGGTCTTTGAGAAGAGTTAAACCTGGGGCTTGGTTGTAGATCCATGAAGATGTTTGACCTCTCATCCAGGAGGCTTCTCCGGTTCCTTCAGTACCTTCAGTTTTTGGTCCATTCTAGCTGTTGGGCATACTCGCCTTTGCTATAGAGACCCAAGCAAAACAATAGATACTGGCAAGCTGCACCGGCCTCCTAAAGATTCCCAAATAAACATTATTTTCTACATACTGCATATGAATCTACTTTTGGGGGCGACTCGTTGGCTACTGTTCTGCGACTGTAGCTCCTCGCTATGTCCAATATCGTCTTTTCTTCAGGATGAATGTTGTTGTGAGCAGAGCTCTGTATAAGACAGCGTTCACAGGCTGTCGTGTTTCTAAAGAGCTGGATTCATTAACCGGCATAGAAACTGTTAACAGAAGGTGGGATTCACACCCTGCACACTCCTTGCACTCCGTGAAATCATCAGGAAGAAATAAATAACTCCATGTTTCATAGCTCAGGCGATGTGCTTGGATCCTGGCCCAGGATGTTTGTATCACTCCTCGTTCTTTTGGCTCATTTAATCCCATTTTCTTTGACAGCTTACATTGTAGATAGACAGGAAGTGCAGAGAGAGTGAAACGACATGCAGAAATAGGTCAAAACAGGAACATCCGAACCACTCGGACACCCGGCGACTTTTCTGCTCCCTTCACAAACACAAGATGATCCAGCCTGCGATATCAGTGGAAACTCGACAACAAAAGGTCACTGTATTTCTAATCGCTGCATGAAGCAGCATCTTTTTCCTCCTTCTCGTTCGCTCTCATCTTGGATCACGGCGCTGTGAATGGACGGATGCCACCGAGACATTTATGAGACCATTATGTGTCATTATCTGTTCCCAGGTACAATGAGAGCTATCTGGAGAAGGCTGCAGCCTGCTTCATGATCACAGCGGACGGTTTACGTCAGAGCATTTTCACATTTCAAGCCTTTGACTTGATGCTCTGTCTGTCAGAGTAATCAAACCTGTGAAGCTCTGGTTACGGGACGCTTTGTCTCTAGTGATTTATCAAACCTGCCACCTGTTGCTAAAAGGTGCTTACAAAAGCTAATGTAGTTTATTAGCACAAAGAGGCAGCTGCATGTGAACCTGTCCAAAGGACTTTATCAAGCCTGATTTAATTGATTAGCAGGAGGGCTGCCTAAATGAGCTCTTCTGTATTCCTAAATGTGTTTTACAGATGAAAGGACTCGGAGCTGAAGAGGGTTTGTTGTCTGAATCCTGAGGATTCACCTTAAAATCTGGCAGGAGGTGACGAAGACGGCCTCTAAGCACCGGCTAAAGAAAGATGCAACGGAAATAAATAAATGAAGACGTTGTGTAAGTTAAGTTACGTAACAGATCTGTTGTTCTTCTCTGCTGAAAGTAAATAGGAAGCGGAAAATGTCTCATAGCTGAGATTAGGGACGTGCACATCATCGCTGCAACCTTTGGCTTTCTTTGTCATGTGCTCTTATGTCTCACATGCATTCACAACAACAACATCAGCAGCTTCATTCATCATGACTCTCCTTTGTTATCTGGCAGCTACTCTATAAGAACCTATCATTTTGGAGAGGTTTACCAACACTTGGCTTTCCCCGGGTCGTTTTTTTTTTTTGCTATCTTGTCTTGTCCTTTTTTTAATTTCAGATTTGTGAAATCATTCTCCCATTGTGATCTCCACTTACCCAAACAATGGACTGGATCTGATGAATAATTCTGACCCCAGAGCTCTGAATAATATTTGTTTTTGGAGAGACAGTGAGCTCAGGCATGTCTGTAGGGACGTTTTTGGAACCAAGAACGGTGCCAAAACTGCTTCAAATATAACTGTGTGACCACTGACGGTACCTCATCGTGCTTTGTGTGCAGCACGGTAACACAGTTTGCATTTGTTAGTACTGCGCTGCTTCACGCTTCATGCGAGGCCTGTTGTGGCCAGCAGTGTGGTCACTTATTCCTGTGCTGCAGGGCTGTAATATTAGTTCCACATTCACGTGACATCTGTGGAGCGTCTGAGCTGTCGTGCACATGCACGCGTCCACATCAGGCCTCCTTCCTTTCTGAGAGTTTGCTGCAAACATTGATGCCATAAGGCTGGAGGCCTAAAGGTGTTGGCTTAGCTTAGCATAAAGACTGTAAGTGGGTGGAAACAGCTAGCCTGCATGAGATAAAAACAATCCACAACATGTTTTCTTGCTTTTTAAAAAGTTGTCACGCGCCGTCTGAACATTTCTTAGCAACCAGCAGCCGGGCGCAGTGAGGCGACTTCCTGGAGTCTGTAGTTGTTGCTGTGAGGTTGCCAGGCAACCAGAGGAGATCCAGGAAGTCTCTGTGCCTTCATTGCAAGGTTATGCATTGACTGCATTCCTGAATGAGTCGCATCAACACAGGGGAAAACCTGAGGAGAGGCTGGGAGGACGCGGCAGCTTTATCTGATCATGCTCCAAAGCTCAATAAAAAACTAAAGTCCAAATCAACTGCATGGTTGCAGAGATCATAAATCAGCTGCTGGGTGTAAAGGGATAAATGATTCTGCAGGTTTTTATAGTATGATTAAGGATTGGGTGGTACACATGATCCTGCATGTATTTAATGTGAATATACTGTCATTTCATGCAGAAACTCTTGAGTACTGCAGACTGCAGATCAGTGTGTCCCATTCCTGTCTGAATCCACAGCTGAATATACAGTAAAAAAAAACAAAAAAAAAACGAGGCAGGCAGACAGTCAGACAGACAGGTCGCTCCAGAGGTGACCGGGGAATCCTGCTCTCTCTGTGCCGGCAGTCAGAGCCTCCTCCTCGGCCACTGCTCCTCCTCCCCTCCCCTCCCTCTGCCCTGGTTGCGCGCTGGGGGATCCGACGACGTCACACGGGCGCACACACACACACACACACACACACACACACACACACACACACGCCCTCTCTCTCTCTCTCTCTCTCTCTCTCTCTCTCTCTCCCTCTCTCCTCTATGCTGCTATTCTGGGAAGTGGCGTTTGGAATAACCCCCGTGTGCGTATGAGTGTGTGTGTGCGTGTGTTATGTGTCTCCTGATTTCACCCTCACACACGCACACATACACACTCATAACACAGCCAGGCGCACACACTCTACTGTCTGTCTGACTGCGATGTAGTGGAGTGGAGCTCCGGCAAAGCAGAAATCCGGTCGGAAAGGATTCCTTCCATTTTTACGCGCAACTTTTTTTCCTCCGTCGGCCGACTCCGCCGCGACGTTGCCACTCGACTTGTTTGTGTTTGGATTTCTAACAACTGCTTCCTTTTCGGCTGTTTTCTAAAAAACGGACAAATCAAGCGAGGTGTCAAACCCGCCCGGAATCGGATCTCCTGTCAGCCGGGGGGTTCAGCTTGTTGTCATTTTCGCACACGGAGACGGAGACGCGCAGCCGGAGCGCAGACAGGAGGTAAGTGCAGGGGGGGAAAAAAAAGCGAAACCTTGAAGCAGGACTATGATTCTCACACATATCACAGTGACAGCGGGGTTTTCTGCGCCATGACGGACACTATGAGCTCTTTTCACCGCACCTGATCTTTTTGTTTAGCTTATAAGGGCACGGCTATGCAGGGGGAATACCCCGGGCACGCATTGCATTGCATGCAGATTACCCGGGTTGCGTAATATCCTGAGGAATTTGCAGTAGCCTGCACGGCCAGGCTGGCTGCAAGGCCGGGAGAGGGGGAGAGAGAGAGGGAGGGAGCGGGGAGTGTTGGTGGATATGGAGCGGTGAAAGTGGAAGCTCGGTTAGGTGTGACAGTGTGATTTTTATTTTTTATTTGGAAGGTGGATTTTTCTGCATGTGCCCGTTTGTGGCTGCTCCATCCTGACAGAAGTTCACTTGCGCATTAATATTCATGTCATATAATCAGAAGTGAGCTGAAGCCGTGACCTTAGCGCACTCCCTCTGGTATTTCCTTGTTGCCGCTACAGCCTGATGAATGTGACAGAAGCCACTTTTTTTTTTTTGTTGACTTCTGTCTCCAGAATTACAAACTGTGTCAAAGGAAGGAGTTATTTATTATTATCTTCTTTCTTTTTTTTATAAAGAAGAAGGGAGTGACTTTATCTCATATGCTCATCGTTTGTTTCCTCTGTTTGTGTGTCTGTGCATGAGAGAGAGAGAGAGAGAGAGAGAGAGAGAGAGAGAAATGGTGGGTGGTGCGCTGGCTGGTTCCGGGAATGTTCCATGACGTGTTGCCGTCTAGAGAGGGGCCCCAGCCGGGGAGACTCCGACGCACGGCCCGGCCCTGCTCCATCTCTCTCTCTCTCCTTCTTTAACAAGCCTGCTCATACTCTTATGCTGGAAAATATTTTTTTTCTCTCTGTCCAGAGAAGAGATTTAAAGCCTCATCATATAAGCACATCATAAATAATCCTGTGATCGGCTCTCTCTCTCTCTCTCTTTCTCTTCCCATGTGAGCACAGAGAGAGGTCAGAGGTCAAAGGTCAGGGTCAAGCACTACTGTACGCTTAAAGGAGGTCAGACTACAGCAGAAGCCGGGTTTGATTGGCAGTGTGAGGGGTGCAGGTTTAAACAGCTGAGGGACGCCGTGCCGTGCCGTGCCGTGCCATGCCATGCCGCCCAGCTGCTGCCAACATGACTGATGTTTTTTAACGTGCCACACAGGAAACACAGAAAAAAAAGAACGCGTCGGGATCGAGCACGAGCGTGCACGAATCCATCAATCAGTCAGAAGAAAGCAAGAAAGTTCTTCTCACAAACCGCGTTGTCACTTTGTCTTTTGTTGGCAGGGAAAGCGGCTAATTATAAACCCTGTAAAGACGATATATTTTTAGAAATGACGCGCGAGAGACAACTCAAAGAAAAAAAAAAGGGAGCTCAGATGTGGACAGAAACAAACAAACTCCACGAGAGACCAACGCTGCTGGTGATGAATGCTCTGTTTGCTGTTTCTCCAAGAGCAATAACAAAAAAAAAAAAAGTTGCTGTTGCTGTCAGAGAGCCTGCAGCTAAAGAGATCATTACAGTGTGTGCACGGCTGTGTGCGCGTGGATGTGTGTGTGAGAGCGTGCACGGGGAAAGACCGACCTACGTACCATCTGTCCCACTGCCACCTCAGATGGCCATCAGGGTGTGCTGCGTAGGAGCGAGCGTCCATGCACAAACACACACACACACACACACACACACACACACACACATGAGAACATTCAGGAGGTGTGAGTTGATTTTCAGCACCAAACATTACTTCATAACTTTGGCTGAACGTGTGTGAGGTACATTTAAAAGTATATGACATGCAGCAGTTGAAAGTATTCTGGAGAGCTGCAGCATGCAGGGCTGACATTGACACACTGTGTGTGTGTGTGTGTTGGTTTGTGTGAGATGAAATATGCAAATATTCACGGTGCAGAATTTCGGTAGAGCGGCTGTGCTTCAATCGTCCTGAAGATTCGGACCTTTAAATTCTGCTACAGACAAAAAAACGTTTTATCTGTTGATGAAGGAAAATCACTTTTTTAACCGAATGCTTCATTTTTAAGGGTCACTAAGAAAACAGACTGACCTCAGCGACCTGAGCTCGACCCAGATATCGGTAGGCCGATTTTATCGGGGCGTATTTGCCTGTCAGAGATAGACTGAGCGTTTATTTAGTATGATATGTGTCGATATAAAACCTTTTTTTAAAGGAATATAACTCAGTTTGGGTCATTTAATTATCAATGTATGTTTCTTTGTATGTTTGCAGTTTCAGTGCACTGATGTCATTGTGTTAGTTGGTGACAGCAGCAGGTTAAAGTTTAAAAATCTGAATGACATATCTTTGTCATGTTTCATGAGCATGTTTGAGAGATGCCGGGTTTTGGGTGTCGATGTCGGGTCGAGGCTTTTATCAGCGACGGCACGTTTGTTTAAACGACACGTGTTTGCTCGTGGGAGGAAGTTTCTGCCATGAATAATATGGTAGTATTTATAAGTCTCATAAGATTATGGCAATGAAAAATGGCTTTGTCTCTTCCTCAGAGCGTTGGTCAGCTCAGTTGTCGGCTGCAAACAGGCGGTGTCGATCGTGAGCGGCCTTCTTGTTTTGTGCTTATTGGAGAATCACAATGACACCTTTGCTTTGAATATCTGGTAGAACTTTATGTTTGTTAGAACTCCATCTTTGTTTGTGCTCCTGCCTTTAAACCCCGTTGTGTTTCTGTGTCTCACTTTTTCTATACTGCTTCCCGCGGCCTGTGTTTCGGTTAGCGTCGCTGCAGATGTGACGAGTTTGCATTTGCTGTCAATTACCACAGTGCACACATCAGAGCTGGAGAATTTGAAATGATGGCAGATGTATAGCATGGTGTGATGAAGTGACACACACACACACACACACACACACACACACACACACAGTGAAGTGAAGTGTTTGTCTTCGGAGCGTCCCTCCACTCTTTGACGACAAACACCATCAGCTTCTAATATTTTCATCTTGAAGTCGAGCGTTGAAACAATTACCGAACATCTTTATTTGATATCACCGTGAAAATCAGCTTATGAGCGTTTAAAGAAAAAAAAAAATCATTTGCTGCAGATTTGAAAATGTTTTCGTGCCGTCTCTGTTTCACAGGACGTTTTAATTGTTGCTCAAACCAAAGTTGCTCGTGCCGTGAAATCTTTGATGTGTTATAGACAGAACAAATATGTTCATGAAGTACGGCAGGTGTATGTTTGTGTACCTTTAATTAAAACTGTCCAAATATTTATTTATTTATCATCATGGCCGAGATAATTCAAAAGTAAATAAATAATAGAAAGTCGATTCAATTCTATTTTATTTATATAGTGCCAGTTATCTCATAGAGACCGTGCTCTTCTCTTATAACATGATTTACAGAGACCTAACACTCCGCACCATGAACAAACACCTGCTGACAAACCTCCGTTCAAATTCTTCTTTAACTTTCGTGTTTTGCCTCAAACGCTCAAAATACGAGTTCAGCCCGAATGATATGAGATATATAACCGATATAGTCTGTAAGCTTGAATTAAAACAGGACTTTTCTATGTGGATCTTCCACAGACATGTTGATGTAAAAGTTCTCAGACGTCTAAATCTTCTTGAACATGTTAAATAATTGATCATACGCATGTCTGCTAATCGTGGTTGACGTTGTCGAGGGCTGCTGAGTCTCTCTCGCTCTCTTGCTGCTTGCAATCAAAGTATTTCCCGCTGCTGGATGAACTTTGCAGTGACACCGATATATTACCGCAAAAGCATTTTGTTTTTTTTAAAGCACGCCGGTGCAGCGGTTTGCACAGTACTTTTGTTCCCTGCATGCCACAGCCCAAAGACAAGCAGGTGAACTGCTGACACGAAACTGCCTGTAGTGAATGTGTGTGTGTGTGTGTGTGTGTGTGTGTGTGTGTGTGTGTGTGTGTGTGTGTGTGGAGGCCCTGTGATGAACTTGTCCAGGATGTACCCCGCGAGTTTACACACACTTCTGCTTTAAACTTGGCCTCAGTTATTGTAACGTATCAGACGCCTCTGAGTGGATTATTAGGAACAAACAAGGCGTAATGCACCTGCAGCACGGTGACAGCGTGTCTGCTGATCCTCCTGTATGAAGCGAGCGGGGCTTCCTCTGATTCAGAGCATTAAAGGAGGATTTTAAAGCTTCACACTGAACCGATCCAGTTTATCTCACTGAACCGTGACACGTCTGAATGCAACAGTTTCACCTGTGTGTGTGTGTGTGTGTGTGATCACCTGAGAGCTGTACAGGAACCTGAGAGCGCTCCGGTGACCGAGGTCCTGACAGCGACGGCTAAATTATTAAGATACACACTCACACACACACACACACACACACACACACACACACACAGCTAATGAGTTGGTTGACTGGCTCGTCCCGATAAATTCTTCCTCTGTGGTTCGTTTTATACCTGGTCGGACGTACAGTACATACACCTGGAGGAGAGGAGGAAGAGGAAGGGAGGAAGGATGAGATAAGGGATGAGGGAATAAGTTAAAGAGAGAGAGAGAGGAGGAATGAAGGAAGGAGGAGGAAAGGGGTGAGGAAAGGAAACAAGAGGAGAGGAGAGGAGAAGAGAAGAAGAAAAAGAAGAGGAGAGAGGAGGTAAGTTGAGGTTTTGAAAAAAAGGTGAGAGGAAACGAGGAAAGGAGAGAAGAGCGAATAAGAGTTGAGGAGAAGAAAGGGAAGGAAAGGAAGCAAGAGAAGGACAAATGAAGTGAGAGAAGAGGAAATAAGTGGGGAAGAAAGGAAGAAGAGCGGAAACAAGAGGTGAGGAGAGGAAACAAGGGGGTAGGAAATGAGAAGAGGAGGTGAGAAGATGATGGAGGAGGAGGAGAAGGACGAGGAAAGGATCAGAGGAGTGTGTCTATTCTGTCAGCTGCTGACACACTTTACACCTGAAGGACTTTGCTCAGTGTGTGTGTGTGTGTGTGTGTGAGTGTGTGTGTGTGTTCTCAGCTGTACAAAAGGAAACTCCCTCTCTTACCTCGTACACCAGCTTTCTGTCCCTCAGCCAATCAGCGATCGTCCTGCTGCTGATCGACGTGCCCACTCCAGCCAATAGCACGGCAGCTTTTTAACGAGACGGGAAATACGAGAGATGAAACTGTGTGTGTGTGTGTGTGTGTGTGTGTGTGTGTGTGTGTGTGTGTGTGTGTGTGTGTGTGTTTGACTGTTTAAATGATGGGCTGATGACGGAGCTTTATCCAAACTGGCCTACTTTCTCAGCAGCTTGTAATTAGTTTCACTTCATGCATTTATGCATCAGACAGCGGAGCTAAATCAGTGTTTTGTAATCAGAAAATCCCAAATGACACCTCCGCTCTCCTTCCACTGTGGATGGATTATAAATCACACGTACAGAGCAACACTCAGCATATACACACAGCGATCTTCCCACAGACTGTACAAGACGTGGACATAGTGCCGTGACGTCGCCCACAGGTTCCTGAAGAAGCTTCTTCAGGGCTCTGGTCTGAATGAAGCCCGGCTCCTCAAACAAAACACCCGTCAACTCAGATAACTTAATTAGCAAAAGTGGAACTAGTTTAGTTATTAACACTCGCTGATCCAATCCAATACAATTTATTTATATAGCACGATTTTTAGCAAACACAAGTGCTGTGCAACAAAATAAAGCTGGTCAGCTGACCAAAGCAGCTCAGAGAGGTTAGGCCGGGCAAGGCCATTCAAGGCAAATAAAAGAATTTAAAAATGAATCCTAAAATGGACAGGCAGCCAGTGGAGTGACGCTAAAATCGGTGAAATGTTCATACTTCAGTTCATATTTGCTTGTGCCAGTTAAAAGACGTGCAGCAGCATTTTGTACCAGCTGAAGACGACTAATGCAGGACGCACTAACCCACAAATAAAGTGCATCGCAGTAATCCAGCCGAGTGGTCGCAAAGGCGTGACTGGTTTAATTTACCGATACTGAGAAGTGAGTTCTTTTTTTTGGATAATTAGAGATGTTTCTACAGTAGACCAGAAAGGACAAATCAAACACTGGCGCCACCAGAGTTTCTACATCACTAGATACCTTTAAATCAGGGATGTCCAAAGTCCGGCCCGGGGGCCAATCACGGCCCTCTGTCAGAGCTTTGTTTTTATAATATAATATTTATGACCTTGTCAGATACTGTACGGCTGGAAGATTTGGCTTTTTGGGTTGACATAATGAAGCATTTTGCTGCTGTTACATTTCTGTAAATGTGACACAAAATATGACTTTTGTTAAAGAGAAGAGCGAGAGTGACAGGTTTTAAACTGAAATGTTAACAGACTTTGCATTACTCATAATAAGTCATGTTTAAAATGAACATGAGGTTTCAGATTTGTATCGACTTCAAACGTGTCACCGAAAAACACCAGAAACAAGCTTTTGGTATCAGTCACTCTGAATCTAGAGCCGCCAACCATCGTACGGGGAGAAATTCAAAACGCTTTGCTCCCACAGAAAAAGAAACCAGAAGCAGAAAATGTTAGAAACATAAAATTGGTCGTTTGGTTTTGAGTAAAATGTGAAACTCGCTCTCTCTCAGTGGGAAACTCGCACTTTCATGTCTGTAGTAATTCACGCCTCGTGTCTTACGTACATGTAAAAGCCTTCAGTTAAGGTGTTTTCTATGCGGTGTGGGGGGGGGTGTTCGATGGCATTTTGGGAAATGTAGTAAATCAGACTGACGTAGGTGAATGAGGCGGCTCTTAGGGAAAGTAGGTGAGCGGGAAAATGTCAAATGAAAACGTGTCGGAGGCGGATTTTTTTTTTCTTGAACTATAATCTCAAAATCGACTCATGACATATTTTGTTAGTGTTTTAATAAACTAAATTTGTGCTTGTAGAACCATTTTCTGAGCTAACAATATATCTTGAACACGTATCTACGCTGAACCGTTCCCAGACTCTGCCGCCCGGTCTGATGTTATCTCCCACAGTGAAAACCGATGAGACAGTTACCGCTGTAGGTTTAGGTCGAGTCATTTGCATATTCATACAAAAGATAAGACAAGGGGGATGAAAAGAAATCCAATCTCAGCAGGTGAGACGGGACAGAAACCTCAGCGGGCTCAAATAAAAAATAAAAAAAAACCCCAAGTGACGAACGAGAAGTGAAAATCAAGATGACACGAATGATCTGAAACTCTTAAAGACGGAGCGTCGCTGTTTGTTTTTTTATCTGTTTAATGTCGGATTCATCGAAGGGTTTGAAATGTCAGTGTCAAACTCTCAGAATCCGCCAAGAAAACGCCAAGAGTGTTTTCAGAAGATTTTTCGATTACAAACCTCAGCGTGTCACTTTTCTGTTGTCATGGAAATTACAAAAAAAAAAATCAACACTGCTTCATTTCTCCTGACGTAAATTCAAACGCTGGATTTATATTTATGCGCCGAGAGACTCTCATGACATTTGAACCTTTAAAAACACGAAGAGAATGTTGACAATCCATGCTTTTATTTTGGCGGGCGCCCCGATCTCGTATGTCATTCTTGAAGCTCTCACTCTAAAATCATGGATCTTAATCTGCTGCTACAGCAGCGTCCAACTCCTCAGGGACGATTCTCAGGCAGATGTTTGCAGGGATTTTCTCCAGTTCAGCCACAGGAGCGTTAGTGAGGTCCAGCACTGACGATGGGAGATAAGATTTGGCTCACGGTTCACCCAGAGGTGTCGGATGAGGCTGAGGCAAGCAGAAACCTCTGAGGCTGTGAAGTGAAGCTGATGCAGAAGTGTTAAAAACTGCAGTTCCTCTAACGTCCACTTGAGGCTGGCTCCAGAAGTGAGTCAGTCTCCATAAGTCCCCATGTTTCACAGCAGAAATAAACATGTTTACAGCCTGGTACAAAAAACAGTTTTGGTCTCTGTAGTTAATTTCCCCGTTCATGACAACTGTACTGAGGGTGAATTTATATACAACTCACCTGTTCAGGTTATATTAAGGCTTAAAGTTATGCAGGATTAAGAGCGTGGGCGCTTTGATTGACAGATGGCTTGTTTGTAGCTTGAGCTTCATAACAGCTCTTTAGAAACCTACATTCATGTATATACTCATGTGTACAGTATATGTGTTCAGGTCAGGGCTCTGTGCATCTTCCACACCAAACTGGGGAAACTGGTTTGTGCATGAGGGCGTTGTTATTGTGCGACAGGAAGGGGTCTTCCCCAAACTGCACACTAATGAATGAACTAAAACATCATCGCATGCTGCAGGGAAATAGTTTTGGTCGGGAGCAGTTATGTGGAGACTCCGGGGAGGTGCTGGTGGAGAAATAGCCCAGCACATAAATCCATGTCATGTTTACACTGATATCATGTGTGACATTAGTGAGCTTTGGAGACGCCGTGTGCAGATTATCATAGTAAGTGTCCCTCGACTGGCCAAAACTCAAAGTACACAAATGCTTCGTGAGTGTCCACATACTTTGAAACGTGCACGGACAATCATAGAAAGATGAAGACTGTGTCTCTTGTCCCCAAAAGGACCATGATACTACCTTTAAGATGTCCTGTTGGTGTGTTGCATTGAATTTCATTAAAAATACTTCATCTCTCTCTCTCTCTCTCTCCTCTCCAGGGGCTGTGACCAGTTTGTGGACTTGCTAAATTGGATCAGACGGTGACACCAGGTAGGATCCAGAAATCTTCTAACCACACGTGTGCATGTGTGCAGTCATACGCAACAAACACAGTGAAAAGCTGACGTGAGGGGGTCACGAGGTCACGCTGAGTTGTTTGCAGGAAAATGATTTTTTGCAGCAAGTAAAAATTCTAGGATGGATACAGGTGACATTTGTGAGTTCGATGGGTCACTGAAGGCAAATTTATAGACAAAATGTTTGAGAACAGGTAAAATACAGAAGTAAAAGTTGAAATTAGCTAAAAAAAAACGTGAAATCTGGTTGAAATGTGAAAGTAGATTGACGCCAAAGAGGAGAAACTCCTGGCCGGAGTATAGAGTGTCTGAAAAAAAATCAAAACGAGGATAAAATGGCATAAAAAAAAAAAAAAAATTACAGTCTTTGTAATAATAAGCATCGATATGATTTAAAATGGCTGAAGCTTTTGTCATGAGAGAGAGAGAGAGAGAGAAACAGACGGTAAGACACGGAGAGAGTTGAGCTGTATTCATTTAACCAGAATTACTCTCCCCCTGTTTTCTCCCGGCTGGTTGCCGGGGCAACCGTCCAGCTTCGTTACCAGAGGTGTGACCTCGGCTGGGAGTGTAAATGAAAAAGAAAAAAAAAAAAAAACTCACTTTCATGGTCCTGCCGCCTGCCGTCATGTAAAGTTTCTTTTTTCTTTTTTGTCTCATGTCAGTCTCACGTCATGTAACATGGATGTTAGTTGTTAGGACGTCTCATGTGATATGAATGAGATAAGCCGCCATGATTGGACGCGTTTCCAGCCTAATGTGTCACAGATTTTTACAGAATTTTGAATCATTTGGCAAAAGAAAATGAGAACGAATGCTTCTTTCCATCCAGCAGACATTAGAAGATGAGCTCATCGAGGTGAGCGGCGGTAGAAGAGGGAGCACTAAGATGACATAATTAAAAAAGAGCGGCATTGTAAATATGACGAGCTGTGTTTGTTTCATGTATCAGTGTGACAAAGGTTATGTCAGATCTGTTTGGACCATGGATGAGTGGAAACAGCTGATCAGTCATGTGACTTAAACATCAACAGCAATAATTCATTTTTTATAAAAAACCTCAACCTCAAGTGAGCATAAAAACATTTTTGCCTTCTCCAGTTTTGCAGTTTCCATCAAACTTTTCTCATTCGCTGCCTCAAAACATGTTGATTACTTCACAACGAGAAGTAACTAAAGCTGCTGCATAGTGATAAAATGAAACGTAAACGCAGCAGCACGCCTCTGTGTCTGTGTTTGTAATCCTTTCCCTTGTTTTGTCGTGTCGATGTCATCTCAACACGACACGTCACCTTTCTGGTCGGTTATGAAATCACGAAGCTCCTGATATCACGAGGAGCTGACGGAGATTAAGGGGTGGCAGCTCGTGTACCGTAAGCTGACATCGTGATGAAACCCTGAAGAGTGTACGGTTATGTCACAGTCGAGAGATTCAACTCAAATCTTGATCTTCTCTGATGCATGTCGAATTTCTAGATCCGTCACATCTCTGTATTAATAATAATACATTTAAAAAAAGGTCGTCAGCTTCACGTTCAAACATTCAGGTCAGATTTCACGACTAACGACAGAACAGGCTCCGTTTTCTGTGTGCATCATTAAAACTACGAGCGCCAGGCCTGGTATATATATAAAAGCGTCACCATCCCCCCCGCACGGCGATCACCGAGGATCAAGGACACATCTTTGCATTTTGAATTGCAAAACTGGAGAATATTAGAGAGAGAGTGGTGAGGTGATGCCGCGTAGATTAGGAGAAATGAAGGGCTGTTAACACAGATTTAGGATTATACATGAAGAAGAAGGAGAAGGTGTGTGTGTATGTGTGTGTGTGTGTGATGGCCGCTGTGCTGCATGTGATGTTGGATGCTGTAGAGCTGGATGGCTGCAAACACAGAGAGGTAGAAGAGGCAGCGGCGTACTGTGTGTGCCAGCATGTCAGCGGTGTCACTTCCTCTTCCTGTGTAACAGACGGCTTCGCATCAAGTACGAGACACGCACGACTATGTCATCCAGAGACCCTGTGTACTGTGTGTGTGTGTGTGTGTGTGTCACACAGAGTGCACAGAAATAGATCAGGTAAAACACAGATTACTATCTGCACCTCAAAGCCCCAAACGAGTGGGTTTTTGTTTTAAAGTTCATACGTTGTCATCTCCGTAAAAACACACACAGTCACACATCAGAAGACACGCACAGGATGTGCGTCAGCGCCTGCAGACTGTGCACATGCTGTAAAATGTGCACACTGTGTGTGTGTGTGTGTGTGTGTGTGTCAGGTGGGTTAGATGGTGACAAATGTCAATGGCTGCTCCAAATGGAGGCAAGCTGTTCAGACAGACAGAGAGAGACAGAAAGTATGTCTCCATGCCAACAAGTCCTCCAAATTAAAAGACAAAATATGTTCTCGTGTCGGGCAGAATTTGTCTGCGGCCTCCAAAAAAAAAAATCCTCGAGTTATTAAAATGAATGAGTCTTATGATGTGACAGCTCTGTGGTTCAGGTTTGGTTGAGTTGTGTTCAGGCAGAGATCAGGGTTTGGCTTCAGGATATGTACTTTTGTTTGGATTAAAAAAGACTAGTTCGTTAACTCCGTCGTCATGTTTACAGTAATAAACAAGCGGTTCACTTCAGAAAACAACAACACGGGACGCGGACAGCGACCTCCCGTGTTAGGATCTGATGTTTTACTGATCCACCCGTCCGTCCTCGACCCTCAGTCGCTCTATAACGTCACCAAACTTCCTCCTTTGTATCGTAATTGCTACAGCTTGTCAAGTGATTGATGCTTGGAGGACAGTCTCCTGCTTACACATCTACATCCATACCAAAACATTATTATATATGAAAGTACCAAAGGGTTGTACTATGAAAACTGGATTCAAGACTCCCAGCACCCAGCAGATACCAGAGATATTTGTATTTCTTGTCAGTTTGCTTGTGTGTTACGTGACCTACTCCACATGGGCGTTAGTGTCTGTTTCTCTGCATAGATACAAACATTAATTATCGACCTATCAACAGTTCACAAATGTTTTTTTTTTATAACGACTGTCTGTTTTTGATATGCAGAAGCGTTTCTCGTTGCAGTACCATATTTTGCCACTGAGGCAAACTGGCAGCAAGCTTGATGCACTGTGTACATCTGTGCCTCGGCCTTCACTTCTTCTTTCATATGCAGCGGTGCGAACACAGCACCGGGACACACTGCTGTCCAGCAGAAAGCTTAAAAAGACACGTAATAAACCAAAACAAAGCAAAGACTGTGCGGATCGAGGAGAGATATGCAGCAAATGTCAAAAAACGTCCATCGTAGGTGAGAATTATTGATAGTTAGAGCTGCTTTAATTGTTTAAATGTTGTCATAAGAACGTTAAAAATAGCTTCTATGCTCTTTCTCATAGATTCTCCCAATCTGTGTTACTCTACCAGAAGGATGAGCACCATTCTGTTCAAAGATTTATATTTCCTCATGTGACGCGTTTATGATTGCGGTGGCGAGCGCTGTCGAACACCTGGCCCTAAAATCTCCGCATGAGTAGAGATTGAACGCGTGACCGACCACATCATCGTCACTGAGACGACCGAGTGAGAACCTCGAGCCCTGCGCGCGGGGAAGCCGCTTCGTTCTGCACGTTTCACATTTGAAAACAGAAAAAAAACAAAACATCTGGATGATGAGCTGACAGATGAATTAGAAAACAAGCCGAGCTGCAACACGGTCCAAAAACTGAAGACTGAAGTGAAGCGTCACGTCGGAAAAAAAAAAAACAGAAATCTCACTGAATGAAGTGAAATAACAAAAAGAGAGAGAGAGAGAGAGAGAGAGAGATGGAGGACCAAATGGATGCGGGCGCCATGGTAACCACAGAGTCGGTACATTGAGAAGTACACTGAAAATAATATTAAAAAAAAAAAACACACACAGGAGTGGACACTTCTGTTCATCGATTGGCTAAAACAGACCAGGAAGTTAACTCACACACACACACACACACACACACACACACACACACACATTCACCTCCTCTCCCACACACAATAGTATGTTCAAATAAAGAAAGTGGGGAGAGAAAGAGAGGAAGGCAGGAGGTGAAGAGCAAGAAGAAGAAGAAGAAGAAGAAGTGTATGTTCTGTTGCCATGGCGACCATGGCTTGGTACGACGGATGCAAGCTGCGCCCTTGACAGCATCGCATGGAGAGACACACACACACACACACACACACACACACACACACACGGGGCAGCAGAGTGATGATCATGTGCATTGACTGACAGCTGTGTCCAAATGAATGGCCTTTGGGTGAGCAACTGCACACTAGTCTAAATGTGTGTGTGTTAAAGTGTGTGTGTGTGTGTGTGTGTGTGTGTGTGTGTGTGTGCGCGCAGACCACAGACCAACGAGCGAGATAACAGAGCGGCAGAATTTGAATAGCATTATGGGATATGACTGTTGCTGAGACAACAGCAGTTAGTTTGGCCTCCATTTCCTCCAGGTAACCAGAAGTCCACTGGCCTCTTTGTTTGTGCATTCAAATCACATGGAAAGTAGGTGTGTGTGTGTGTGTGTGTGTGTGTGTGAGAGAGAGAGTGTATGTAGTGGTGGGTACAGTGTGGTGCCGTCAGGAGCTTTGGTTTCACTTCCACATCGTTCTTCATGCAAATGACGGCTTTGTTGCTTCTGCAGCCTGCACACTTCCTGTACGTGCTGCTGCGTGTGTGTGTGTGTGTGTGTGTGTGTGTGTGTGTGTGTGTGTGTGTGTGTGTGTGTGACTATACTCTGCATGAGTGTGTGTGCATGTCTGTATTCATATTTGCATCGGTCCATGCATGTTTAATGCATATCGGTATGTGAATGTGTGCTTGTTAGAGGAGTCCATGCACAGTATATTTTGTGTATGTGTGTTTGAACACCTCAACGACGTGTGTGTGTATGTGTGCGTGTGTGTGTGCTTCATACTCTGCATCAGCTTATATATGTAAACTGTTGTTTCCTGTGCAAATGTATTTCCTACTGATCAGCGTGCTGATGTTCAGCAGGTGTAACGTTCACCTGTTCACACGTCAGTCCAGGTGAGACATGCAGAAGTCGTGGTTTTAAAAAGCATTGTGGTTCAGTCTGGAGTTAAAGGAGCACTGAGTAGGATTTAGTGGCATCTAGTGGTGTAGCTAATGATTGCAACCCTGTCGCCTCACCCTCTCCTTCCCAGCATGAAAGAGAAGTTATGGTGGCCATGACGTGTGTCACATGATCTAAAGGCCCGACATGGTGGACTCATGACGACTCGTTCTCTAGTCAGCCCCGAGTTAAATATAACAAATAAACTTAAACTGTAAAAAGTATTCGATAAAACTCAATGAGCCCGAGTTAAACAGTAATAAACATGAGTTAGACAGGATTCATTAGTAACAGAAGTAAACTGCAGCAGTACTCGTAGTAAACTGCAGCAGTACTTATAGTAGCAGTACTCGTAGTAAACTGCAGCAGTACTCGTAGTAAACTGTAGCAGCACTTGTAGTAAACTGTAGCAGCACTTGTAGTAAACTGCAGCAGCACTTGTAGTAAACTGCAGCAGCACTTGTAGCAGCAGTACTTGTAGTAAACTGCAGCAGTACTCGTAGTAAACTGCAGCAGTACTCGTAGTAAACTGTAGCAGCACTTGTAGTAAACTGCAGCAGCACTTGTAGTAAACTGCAGCAGCACTTGTAGCAGCAGTACTTGTAGTAAACTGTAGCAGTACTCGTAGTAAACTGTAGCAGTACTCGTAGTAAACTGTAGCAGCACTTGTAGTAAACTGTAGCAGTACTCGTAGTAAACTGTAGCAGCACTCTTAGTAAACTGCAGCAGTACTAGTAGTAAACTGCAGCAGTACTCGTGGTAAACTGCAGCAGTACTCGTGGTAAACTGCAGCAGTACTTATAGTAAACTGTAGCAGTACTCATAGCAGCAGTACGTGTAGTAAACTGCATGAGTACTTGTAGTGAACTGCATGAGTACTTGTAGTAAACTGCAGCAGTACTTGTAGTAAACTGCATGAGTACTTGTAGTACATGTCGTAGCGTTGCTCTGGCTCGGTGTTGTTGTTGTATTGATTCATATGAACGAGCTGATTCAAGGCTGGAGCTAACAGAGTTCATCACTCTGTGCGGATCTTTACACACATCCACTCTGAAAACAACTGTAGCAGTACTTGTAGTAGCAGTACTTGTAGCAGCAGTACTTGTAGTAGCCGTACTTGTAGTATCAGTACTTGTAGTAAACTGCAGCAGTACTTGTAGTAGCAGTACTTGTAGTAGCAGTACCTGTAGTAGCAGTACTTGTAGTAGCAGTACCTGTAGTAGCAGTACTTGTAGTAGCAGTACTTGTAGTAAACTGCAGCAGTGTGAAACAGTTCTGATGTAACGGAGCGTGCAGGTGAAGGTGACGCCATCTTTCATTCATAAATCTGACGTTTGAGGTTTCACTCTGTCGTTTTCTTTCACTCCACTCAACCATCGGCTGAAGAACCATTCAGAGGAAGACAGGATGTCTGTGGGAGGAGAGATGGAGTGATGAATGGAGAGAGGACAAGGTCAAGAGGTGGAGGAGGAGGGGTTGTAATTAGGCGTCCTTCGTCCTTTTCAGCTTTTCGCTGTCATCTTAGCTCCATCTCTTTCCCGTCCTCCGTCTCCCTTCTGTTTCCTCTCTCATCCCTCCTTCCTTCTTTTCCTCCATTGTCTTCATTTCATTACTCCATCCCTCTCTCTCTGTATTGATTCTTTCCATCTTTCCTTTCCTTTATCATTATTCTCTCCATTCATATCTTCCTACAATCTTTTCTTTCTTTCCCCATCCCTCCTTTATCCTTCCCTCCCTCCTTGGTTTCCAGTTTTGCCTCATCCCTCGTTATATCGTTTCTTTCGTTTCTTTCTCTCCTCCTTTTCCTCTTTCCTCTGCATCCCATCCCTCCTTCTATCTTCCACCTCTTCTCTTTTACCTCTTCCAGTCTCCCCCCTCTCTAACCTTTACCCTCCTCCACAGTTTGACTTTTTCGATCGTCTTTCCAGTCTTTTCTGTCATCCTTTATTTCATATCCGTCCATCTTTCTTTTCCATCCACTCTCCCACATCTCCTCTTCTATCCTTTCCTTTCCTCGACCCCCCTCCCTCCTTCTATCCCCCCTCTTCATTTCCCTCGCTCCATCATCGCGCCCTTCCCTCTTCACCTCCCCCCTCGTGTCATTTCCCCCTGCCGTCATCTTTTCATCGCTCCCTCCATCTCCATCCCTCCACCACCTCCTCTGCCAGGGAGGAACAGGTGGCTCGCCTCTGCTGTGCCACTCGATGGCTTCCTGCCCGAAACACAGCGAGAGAGAGACGGAGAGAGAGAGAGAGAGAGAGAGAGAGAGAGAGAAATTGTAGCCCATGTCAGTGCCCTGGCGCTCGGGCTTGCGCCATGTGATGGACGGAAGGAGGAGGAGGAGCAGGAGGAGGAAGTGGAAGAGGAGGAGGAGGTGGAGGAGGAGGCGCCCCGACTGAAGGCTGTGATTTTCTCGGCTGAGGGAAAGAAAGCGAGCAGCAGGTGCTTCAGTTTGAAGCCCTCGTACAGACACACACATGCACTTAAAGATAAGAGCCGCCGAGATATTTCTGTGCCCGCGACCAGCGTGACGTCACTTCCTGTCGCCGCGCAGGAAGTCAACACACTAAAGAGCCCGCGGCGTGTGCGTCACCCGGCGATACGAAAGCCATTCTCCCCTAATCCAGCTCATTTTCTCCTCCTCTTCCCAGCTCTCCTCGCTCCGTCTGCATGTCTCCCCTCGCGTTAAATACACTTCAGTGCATGAAATGAACTCATTCTGCAGAAAGAGTCACACAGAGTGCATCAGGTCGCTGCAGGAACAAGAGCTGATGATGTTACGGGAAGTTTAAAGAAAAACACCTTGAGTATCAAAGTTTAAGTTGGATTTATTATTCTTGTACAAGAAGGAGCGTTTCACAGTGCAACACACAAAAGTGGCTACAGTCGTCCCTCGCTATATCGCGGTTCACTTTTCGTGGACTCGCTGTTTCGCAGATTTTTTTAGTGTAATTTTGCATGCTTTTTTTACAGCGTACTGTACAGTATGAACGTGCATTGTGTTCTGCGTCCTGATTAACTAAGGGAGTACTGTACAAAATGCGTGTAAAAAGGTGTATAAAAGTGTGTGGTTAGGGGTTTTACGGCCTTAAAAGATGTATAATAATTGTAAAACTTACCTCGTGGATTTCGTTTATTGCGGGTTATTTTTTAGAACGTATCCCCAGCGATAAACGAGGGACCGCTGTATAGAGAAAAAGGCTCCTCGAGGAGCTCTAACAGTTCTTATACAATCGATAACAGGCTGTTCTTAAACCTCTGCAGATTGTTAACAGACACTTTGCACATATTATCATCTACAGTGGTCCCTCGTTTATCGCAGGGGATACGTTCTAAAACTAAACGAAATCCGCAAAGTAAGTTTTATAATTATTATAAATGTTTTAAGGCCATAAAACCCCTAACCACACACTTTTATACACCTTTCTCAGACAGGCATTAACATTCTCTCACTTTTCTTTCTTATTTAAACTCTCAAAGTTCAAATTTTCGCAGATTTAACAAAAATAAGTACGATACTGTATTAGTAAATGAAACCAAAGATCAAAACCTGTTTTCAAATTTCATTTTAATGATCAATCTACGAGGTTTGACGGTGCCGAACACAATGCGCGTTCATACTGTACAGTACGCTGTAAAAAAAAGCAAAATTACACAAAAAATCCACGAAACAGCGAGTCACCGAAAAGTGAACCGCGATATAGCGAGGGACGACTGTGTTTCTTTTCCCTTAATCATTACTCAGCATGTCCCCAATCTAAATGTCGCCTCTCGGACCCTCGTTCTGTTCTGGAATTCCTTCATTTATACATTAACCTGAACGTTACCGTACCCTGCCAGCCTCAGCACAACATTAATAAAGGGAAGTGCCCTCAGGACATGTAATAAACAGAAACACACACACACATTGTATCATTTAAAACCAGTGTAATCCTAATTTTTATACCACATACGAAACTGAAGGACTTAAAGGGAGCTCTTTTCTTTCTTTCCTCTAACTCTAATCTCATGCTGCACTTTCTAACGCTGACATATTCAGGAAAGCGAGGCCCGTCTGCGGAGCTAACGTTCACATGCGTGGCATTAAGTCTGATTAGCTCCGCCGCTAGCTCACTCATACTCAGGGTATTACGGCACCTCGCGCCTCCCGTCCGTCATTCCACAGGGGGCGGCTTAGCTTCAGCGAGGGGACGTAAAGCTGGAGAAACTGGAGAATGTATGTTGTACATATATAATATCTGGATGTGGGTGCGTGCACCTCCTGCACAGCATTCAGGGAGGCCCGTTTAGCAAGACATTACCCCGACACCAGGCGGCTGCATGTGGCTTTATTGGGTAGCTCCCAAATCGGGCCGGTGTACGAATGTAAAGCTGCCATCCAGTTGAATCTCCTCAGTCGTAGGATTACACGCCGCCTTTGGAACCGGCGCTGGATAAACACTCGCATCCATCACGGTCCAGGCTGGAAATCAAAACCGCCACAAAGCTTTCGCTGGAAGTCATTTCAGGACCGCTCCACCTAAGATCCAACAAACACTCTGAAAAGTCAAAACTTCGCCCATTTAGTCGGCTCGGATCCACTCGAGGGTCAAAAGTTCTGCACTTACGCTCCAGTATCTCAGTTTTTGACGTACCCTTGGTTTTGTGTTTGCATGTCAACATTAACCCTCATCCCAAAATATGATAGCTGGGATATTTTGTACAGCAGAAACCAGAAAACTGTGGCGCTGTTCTGGTTCCACCTTCAACTTGAGTTACATAGCAGGACGATGAATGGTGCGAGTGTGAGATTACTGGTGATCTTCTGGGGCGAGGAAACCAAACCAAACCCCTCGACAGAAACCTGCACGGCGGTTACAGACGCAGGTATCGTTGAATAATCCGATTCCTTCGCGTTGCACGTAGAAGTAACATCCTGATTATGATTAAAACCAGAACGTCCAGGATCCTCGTGCAGATGTAAACACAGTCACGGTGTCTCCGCAACATTGCAAACACGTCCGTGTTGCCAGAGTTCTGTCAGGAGGAGTGTATTTTGGGTTTTGTTCTGGATCAAACTGAACTCCGGGGCTGCTCTGAGATTGACATTTTGACACATTCATTGTTACTGTTGTAAATCCAAGTCATCAGTGTCAGTTTATGAATGATGACAGGCTAATAATGCGGTTTGCAACACACAACGCTCCTCGTTTGTTGGAGTCTTGCCTGTGTTTTTTTCTCCCATGTGTCCTCAGGTTTAAGTGAAAATGTGTTTGGGTTTTTTCTTCTACATGCAAAGACTGTCACCGCCAATTATCGGCGACGTAGCGCAGAGCCACGTGCTTTCCCGCAGACTCCTGGATTCGGCTTTTGTGTCTGTCAGCTCTGGAAATTCATCCTCGCTTTACAAACCGCTCCTTTGTCCAAATGGAGACATTTAATCTCACATGTGTGTTTTTCCGTCGTCATGTGATTTTCCTTGTTGTGACATGAGCGTCCTGATTTGTCTTTTTCGTTGATAAAAGAAGTTTAAAAGAATTCGAAAAGTCGAATCCAGAAATGTAAAATTTTGGAATTCTGCTGTCAGATTTCAACTTTTCCCCTTTTTTCATCCCTCTAGATGTTTCTCTTCCTCCTTTCCATCCCTCCATCCATCCTTCGCCTCCCTCCTCTTCAAAGCTCTGTCTATCCATCTCTGGATTCAATCCTCCTCTCCCTTTCATCCCCCTCTCTTGGTCGTCTCCTCTCATCTCCCCCTCCTCTGTTCTCGACTCATCCCTTCCTACTTTGCCTCCCCCTCTGATGTCTGATGTGCTCCTCTCCTCACACTCCTCCATCTTTGCCTCTTGTTTCCTATTCCCTTTCTTCTCCTCTTCTCTCACTGCTCATCTCCTCTCTCTCTCTCTCTCCTCTCTTTCCTCTTCGTTTCATCTCCTGTTTTACTTTCCTCCTCACATCCAGCCTCCTTAAAGTCCCCATGAAGTCAAACTTGATGTTTAAATGTTAGTAACACATATTTCCGGTACTAAAAAGTCATTTTTAAGATATTTTCAGGTGATGTTTTAGTTTGTCATTTCCTGGAAAAAGATAAAAAGTTGTAGCTGACTCATGCTTTCCTGTTTGATAGTGATTCAGAGGCCTGCTGCGTGCATCACACTCACTGATTACTGTACGAAAGCACGACTTTGTAACCGTGTTCAGTGATTTTGGTGAAACTGGATCCTCTGGGACCGGCAGGGAATAACGTTAAGCTACCGAGCTGATTTACGGACTTTCCCGACGCAGAACTGACTCAGCGCCGGGACGCCGGGAGCCAAACCCGGCAAGAAAAACCACCTTGGTTGGCTGATGTATTCCCCGCCAGACCGGTTGAGGTTGTGTTCGGTTCCGGGTCCGGCTGTGGGATGGGGGTAATATCCTCCTTTCTTCTCCTCTCGGGTCTCCACTTCACATCACTCCTCATAAGTTTCTTTATCTGTCCTCCTCCCTCTTCTCCTCTCCTTTCTTTCCTTTCTCCATCCATTCTTTCATCCATCCTTCCAATTCGTCCTCCCCTCCTTTCTCTCCTCCGTCTGTCTCTTCTTAACCTCCGCCCTCCTCCCTTTTCTTGTTAAATCTCTGTTCTCCTCCTCCCTTTGCCTTCTTCTTCTCCCTCATCCACCCTCCCTTTCTTTCGTCCTCTCTTCTTACATCTTTCTTCTCCTCTCCTGCCCTCCCTCTGTTCTTTTCATCCCTCATCCTTTCGCCTTCTTCCCTCTCCTCCTCCTCCTCCTCCTCCTCCTCCTCTCCTCCCTCAGTCCCCATCCTCTCCTCATCTCCCCTTTCATCCACGACGTGCCAAAAGAAACCAAAAAATTCAAAACAGAGCCGAGTTTTTCTCGGGGCTGTCAGCGTCTCGATCTTTCTCTCTCTCTCTCTCTCTCTTCGGTTTCAACCTTTTTAACTGACGTAGAAAAGTAGAAATTAAAAGGCACTTAGATATATTCACTGTTTGTTTTGTACCTGATGTGTGTTTCCATGCTGAGACACACACACACACACACACACACACACACACTGTCGGTGTCGGTGACAGGATTTGGCTGACAACTCGCGGTGATATTAGACCTCTCTGTTAACTTAAACTACATAGGAGGATCAGAAGCAGCTGTCAGCCGTCTCATGTGATCTGCCTCAGTGTCATCAGTGGATTCGGCTCTATCTAATTCCCACTGGATATTAAACACAGAGACGTTCAGCTGAGGGCCAGAAATATCTATGCAAATATATTCAGATAAGCCTTGTTTAAAAAAAATAAAAAATGTAAATACGGAGATGTTCTTTCCAAAATCCTGATTGTTGCGTGAAAGTAAAGCACATTAAAGGGTAGCATTACAGTTATGAGTGATTTAAAGGCAGTACCCACATACCACAGGCTGAAATATGCGACATTAGACAGGTAGAAAGCCAAATGATCTTTATTCAGGACCTAAAACATATTTAAGTTGCCTGGATGTGCCCATTTTTAGGGCCCGAGCACGGCACGCTGGAACGAGGCCCTATTGGATTTCGAACGCTGAACGACGTTTAAAAGTAAATCGCATTTTCGACGGCTCATATCCCCTCTGAAAATTCGCCCAATGTCAGGTGTAAAATTTCGCATTTCAGGGGTCTCGCACATGGATGTACGCATATGGCTCGACAGCGCCACCTAGATGTGCGTTTTCGAAAGGGGCCCCTCGCCACGGTTTCATCCACGTGTACGAAATTTGGAGGGAGTATGTAACATGCAGAGACACACAAAAAAGTCTCTTGGTGACTTGGGATACAGTGAAGCGTACGGCGTTCCAATTTTTGTCAAATTTGGACTTTTCGGGTTTTTGGGGTCATTTCCAAGGGGTCGCATTTGAACGAACTCCTCTTAGGGATTTTACCTCATTGACTTCAAACTTGGTAGGTGTGTTCACATAGACTTCCTGAGTAAAAGTTATCAAAGTGATGAATTTTGGGGAAACGGTGTGGGCGTGGCGATCCATAAAAAAGATTCAAAGAAGAAATCGGCAGAAAGCACCTTCTCAGAGATGTCTGAGAATCTTCCTCTTGGTTTCGCTCATGTCTACATGCAGTAAAACTTGAGATGCTCGAGATGACGACTGACAACCCTGACCTCATGTTTGTGCTCACTGCTGAGCATATCACCATATGAATGAGTCATTTCCTGTGTGATATTGGTGAGACGGTGTACGTTTTACACGCAAATGTCAAGGACGAGAAAGTCGAGGTCGGCGTGGATAGATGGATCTAACACCAGCGAAGTGGTTTCAGTGTCTAGCCAGGTAGGAGGGGTGGGCAGATCTGCAGGCCGTCGTCAGATTTCGGTTTGTTGTTTGCTTTTTTAAGGATACTCTCATGTAGCAGGGTTGACATATTGATATGAATATTTCACTTTGTATTCCGTCCACTTCCAGCTGTCCGTTGTCCACGTCTCTTAATCCTTCGGTGTTCTTTGCTGTCCTTGTTTCACAACTTTTATGTGTCTTCAAGTCGGATATCAACTGCTTCTGACAGCTGTGTGTGTGTCTTTACTTTTGCTGCTTAAATTGTTACCCTGGGACTGATTTAAGCAAATGTTCCCCAGACCGGACAGCGTTTAAAACACTTGTTTTACATCTATAAAAACAGATTCGTAGAGAGGAGCACCGCACATAAACACAGATGAAAACGCAGCACGTTTAAAGACATGTGTGCACAAATATGTACGCATGCACAAAGAAACATATGTCCCCACGCGGAGACATGCATGCCGTACATGAACCCGCTCGCACTCCTCGTCGGGTTTTCGCTCTCTACACCAAACCAAACATTGTAATTTATCTCCATCTCTCTCTCAGCCCCGACCTCAGGCCGTTAAAGGTTTCCCGTTCGGTTTGCGGCCGCCAGAAATGTCAGAGCTGTGGATTCCAGCGCCGGGCAGAGAGGCTGCTATGTGGTGGCAGATTCCTATGCTATATATGTTATGTTTCTGTCCGTGGGGTGCTGTTTTTTTAGGCAGCATGTGTGAATACTGAAGTGAAGGCTGCCCGGGCCTGATCTAATCTGAGCTGAAGGATTCTGGTAAGAAGAAGGAGAAGGATCGGTTTCTAATAGACAGCTGGCATTCTCGCTTGATTTTCTTTTGGGGTCGTCTAGCTCCAGATCTCCGGTCACTAACCAATCGTTCAGTGTGTTACTAAGTTGCGAGGCTTGAAATAAATGGTGGAAACAATCTTTATGTGTGGTTTGTTCAGTCTTTGTAGGTTCCAGCTCCGTCTGAAGTCCTTTAAACACACAAAACAACCCCGGGGATAAACTAACCGAGGAGATTTCGATGAATTGTGGTGGAGCTGAAGCTTATAAAGTTTAGAGAGGTGGGCGTAATATTTAGAGGTTACTGGGTTGAATCCCTGGACTGGGATTGGGAACGGCAGATTGTGGTGTTAACTGGAAAGCTGCGAGGTGGAGTGTGATGTGAACTCTCCCTGGATGGAGATAGAAGTGGGCTGTTGGAAAACAGTTAACACGAATCTGTAACTTTTAACATTTAGTTCTGTTTGGCGTCCAAGGAAAGGATGCTTCTCCATCTGTTTGTCTTTCCTCTTCCTTCCTTCATCCTTCCTCTCCATATGTCCTCTCTCCTCTCCTCTCCTCTCCTCTCCTCTCCTCCTGTTTCTCAGATGCTGCTCAGGGCCAGAAGAGTTATATTTAGCTCTCCTCTCCTCCTCCTCCTCCTCCTCCTCCTCCTCCTCTTCCTCTCTCCCTCTGTTTTCTGTGTTTTCCCCCTGCAAAGATGGCTTCATTAGCCATAGACCTCAGCGTGAAAACACACAAACACACAGACACACACTGGGGTATAAAAGGGGATTGAGTCTATTACATAAGAGCCTCTCTTATATAATTTGATGCATGTTTGATGCTGAATGGTGCAAAGGCATCGTAGAAAAGCCGTGAAGTGTGTGTGTGTGTGTGTGTGTGTGTGCGTGTGTGTGTGTGTGTGGCCTCTCCTTGGCCTCCCTCAGCTGTTGCGTCACAGAAGGTGTACTACAAAACACTGAAACATCTCCCTCAGAGTTTAAAACTTCTCCGTCTTCTAACCGCTCCTCCTTCATCTCCATTTCCTCCCCTCCTGATCAATATGAATTTAATAACAGGAATCGATGGAGGTTAATGGCTTTTACCTGGATTAATCCCGTCAGAGGTGCGCTCAGGTTACAGCGTCGCGATGACGGATCGCATGAAGTTCATTTTAGAGATATCGAAGAAATTCAACTTTCTGACTCGCAGAGCTTTAGGAAACACTTTGGAATATATATAATATTTTGTTGTATTCACAGACAAAAGACATGAAACGCCATGAATGTGGTGAAGCTACAGGAGATAAACTGAGAAAGGAATTGTCAAAATAAAAAGCAGCCACACTTTTAGAGTCAAGATTAGAAGATTTTCTGTTTATTGGTCAGATTCTTTATCGATTCCTTTCTTGATTCAGTCCAACAGTATAAACAGTAGAAAAAAGGCACGCATGTGACGTGATGTTATAATAACTTTGGATCATTATCCTCCATAACTGACTCGCTGCTTGATTTGGAAGCAAAGAGACAAGAGTCTAAACTTCATGTTGCACAGAAAGATGTTTCATCGTATTGCTGCTGACTCTTCCCGGTCGTTCTTCAGACTTTTATGAGCTCGGCTGTCATTGTTGTCAACAGCAGCGTTGATGAATTAGTTTGAAGACAAACATGTGGACGTCGATTAGAAAAGGCCCATTGTGATGAACTGAATGAGTTTGGAACCAGTTCCAGTTCTGGAACGGTTTCTCGGTTCCACGTTCCAAGTGTAACAAGTGAGATTAATTAAACCAGAGATGTCAGAAAGATAGGTTTCAGTTTGAAGAACAGTGTGCATGAACAACACAACATAGACACAACTCAACACAACACAACACAGACACAAGACAAGACAAGACAAGACAACACAACACGACACAAGACAACACAACACGACACAAGACAACACAACACGACACAAGACAAGAGAAGACACACGACACAAGACACAAGACAACACAACACGACACAAGACAACACAACACGACACAAGACAAGAGAAGACAAAACAACACGGACACAAGACAACACGACACGACACAACTCAACACAACACGACACAAGACAAGAGAAGACAAAACAACACAGGACACAACACAACACAGACACGACACGACATGGACACAAGACAACAAAAGACAAGACAACACAACACAGACAAGACAACACAACACAACACAGACAAGACAACACAACACAACACAAGACAACACAACACAACACAGACAAGACAACACAAGACAAGACAACACAACATAACACAACACAGACAAGACAACACAACATAAGACAACACAAGACAACACAACACAGACAAGACAAGACAACACAACACAACATAAGACAACACAAGACAACACAGACAAGACAACACAAGACAAGACAACACAACACAACATAAGACAACACAAGACAACACAGACAAGACAACACAAGACAAGACAACACAACACAACATAAGACAACACAAGACAACACAGACAAGACAACACAAGACAAGACAACACAACACAACATAAGACAACACAAGACAACACAGACAAGACAACACAAGACAAGACAACACAACACAACATAAGACAACACAAGACAACACAACACAAGACAAGACAACACAACACAGACAAGACAACACAACACAAGACAAGACAACACAAGACAACACAACACAACACAACACAGACAAGACAACACAAGACAAGACAACACAAGACAAGACAACACAACACAACATAAGACAACACAAGACAACACAACACAACACAGACAAGACAACACAACACAAGACAACACAACACAAGACAACACAAGACAAGACAACACAACACAGACAAGACAACACAACATGACACAACACAACACGACACACAGGTTAACAGTTTGAACTGGAAATCTGTCTGAACAGAAATCTGAATACAGACAGAAATATTTTTTAATCTGTTCTTTGTTCCAGGAGTTTTCCAGGCTGGATTCACAGGAAGTGACCTCCAGTTTAATCCGGATATTCACGTGCTGGTGGATTTGTGGATTTGTGAGACACGTTTTAGTTTTTTTAATCTGGATGACACAAAGATCTTTAACGGCTGGTTCCTACATTTTTTATTAACAAACCGACCTCGTGGTTTATGCTGCCTTAAAGTCCTGTGGGAAATATCAGAACTGGTAGGAGAGTACACACAAAGAGTTTTTACTATATATTGATTTCTATCACAATCAAGTTTAACTCGAATGTTTTAGCGTCCTTGTTTGGCACTCTGTGGTCACTGGTTCGACTTCCAGTCTGCAGCTCCCAGCAGAGCTGTGGTTATACTGGGCAGCTCCCAGGTGGGGAATGTGGGTCAGGGTTATGGTTATTCCCCACAGAGAAATAAAAAAATACAAAAAAGCGTTCCCACGCTAACCTTAATGAATATTTCCCGACATACTATAAGTTTTTTCTGGATGCCTGGATCCTGAATTCCAGCTCTGGTGGTAAACAACCTGTTTGTTGTGTTTCTGTCGGGAAGGAGCGGGTGACTCGTCGGCTTCTGACTCGCACTCCTTTATTTCTTTGTTTCTTCCTTTCTTTAATTTCCCGAGGGGGAGGTAAGTCACCGCGGGGTCGGATTGTGCCAAACAGAAGCAGCCGAAATGGAAAAAAAAAATAAAACAACTAAATTGAGCTACTACAAAACAACAAAACTATGAGAAGAATCCCACAAAAGTTTTTGCATGAATAGACTCAAATTTTCCACATTTGAGAATCTGGAAGCAGCCAGATGTGACTGAAATGATTAATCCATTGTAAATGTATTCACTGACTGGCTAAAATGACCACTAATCAATACTGGATTGATATTTTATTGCATTGCATCATATTCCGAGTATAAATTCTGACAAACCTCTGCACAAAGTTGTATGTAGCTGTGAAGATTTTCATCTGGAACATGTTTATTATTATTTTTATATAGAATTTGCATTTAATTTGTATTGACCATGACACAGGGTAGCTGCTGTTCAGCATGTAGCCACCAAAGTGAGTTTCCTGTTGTGTTCAGTGTTGCCGTGAGGACTCAGACGTGTAGGAAAGGTGCATTGACACCGCGTTCACGCTGAATCTGTTCAACGCACATATTTGTCACATAAACAAAGCACGTAGCTGTCAGCTGCGAGCTCTGGAGGACGCGGAGACATAACAAGTAAGAGATTAAAAATACACTCTGTAAACGAGAGACACGACTTTTACATGTTGTGATGTTCAGACGCTTCTTAGCTGGAAATAACACAAACCTCATTTTTATTGATCAACTGTTTCTCGTCCATATGCAACACTTAGAAATAAGAAACAGGGCATCACGCGGCGTCGCATCTGTTTTGTTACTGACTCTCGCTCTTGTTAGGACAAAAAAAAATCATATAAGTGATGAATAAACAAACAAAATGTCATATTGTAATTAAAACAGCTCATACCTCAACAATGAAACCACAGTTGTTGTTTGGACCCTGCTGATAATTCTATAAAATCACATCATTTATTCATTATTTTGCATGTTACACATTGTAACATGCACAATTTCACTTCTGGGACTTAAACATGCACTTCAGAACTGTATCAGATGTCACTATCATCGAAAACCGACTATATTTTTCATATAAAATATAAATAATAGTCTTTGGTACTCGTCACAAAAGGTAATAGAGTACTTTACATTCCTGTACTCAGTACACAGCATTCCAAAACACACTAACTATCTTGTTTGTGTGTGTGTGTGTGTGTGTGTGTGTGTGTGTGTGTGTGTGTCAGATACCATCCTGCAGCCAGCTACCCGTGCTATCTGAGCTAATTTCCTGCCGCCAAACAGGAAAGCTGCCCTTCTGGTGACATTGGTGTAACGCTGGAATCCTTCCCCTCCTCCTCCACCACCTCCTCCACCTCCACCGCCACCGCTCCAGCAAACCCCCCCCCACCACCCGCCGTGAAGTCGCTGCCAGATAATGAGGTTGCATAACAGTTAAACTCTTCCCCGTGTTGTTAATATCGATTAGCCCGCGCCGTCTGACGTTCAACAGACACACACAGGGCGCTCGGTTGCCAGTCCATCAGCTGGCAGATCAATCAGAGCCTAATGAGATAAACGAGCTCACTAATTAGTTAACGAACCGCTGGCTGACTGACTGACACGGGCGCACACAGAAGCCAGCCTGGCAGCTTCCTCTTGCTGTCGGCTCAGGGGGGAAGAAGAGAGAGGAAGATGCAGCTCAGTTTGATCTTTATACGCATCATTCTGACAAACAAAGACTTAAAATACCCACTTAACTCAAAGAGCCGTCATTACGTTCCCATTTTAGATTTCATCCTGAGCTGGAATTATGACTTTAAATGTCTCAGTTTGACTCAGACTGCAGGTGTTTTTGTGGCATTTTTCTCCACCAGAATACTTTTTAACACTTAAACAATAAAACATTTTCCTTTATTCTTAATGTAAGTTTGTGTTTTTGTACTAATATTATCAGTTTTTATCTTTTTTTTACCTCCGTCAACATCCTCTTCAGTCTTTTCACCTCTGCCATTATGTCCACGGAGCCTGCTTGAGCCCAGCTCAGGTTCTAGCACGACAAACTGAGCTAACAGCAGCTACGGTTTCATCAGGAAACTTTAATGGCAGGAAAAGTTGCTTAATGTTGCTTTAAACACAAATATTGTGATTGGTTTTTAATCCAATCCTTAATGAAATAGTTCAACATTTGAATTATTTCCTCTTTTATTTCATACTTATTTTCGCTTCTCCCGTCTGATCGCGACTTCTTTGCAGCCTCTCTGGCCGGATATGGTCGGTCAGCTCAGATTTTAATATAGATCTCTGTGCAGATGACAGAAGATACTCAACCTATATTAACCGCTCATCTTTAGAGGCGTTGGCAGGTTTATTTATTTCTCTTTGGACAAGCGCTGCATCAGAATGAAACTGAATAAGTGTATTTCCTCTTCCTTCAACACTTCATCAAATGTATCCTTACACCGGTATAATTTAATAGCCCCCAAGTCGGAGTTAACAAAATGTTCCTCGTACATTTCCACTGAGCTCGTCGTGGCTTTAACAGGAACATGAAAAACTCTTACAGGTGGATGAATAAGCGCGAGCGACACCCGAATCGACTTTAAAATGGATAAAAGCAGTTTTCCCTCTCGCACAAATTGCTGCGGGGAATGTAGAAACCAGCAGATAATCGTATCCTGGAAAGGCTTTTTATTCTGATATGGATTTCAACGCTAGATATCGATTTCTGGTGGAAGTGGCGTTCTTTTCAGGATGTATTTAGACGCCGTGCAGATTTAGGTTGCTGGGTTAGTTTGTCTCAGTCAGCTGTGATTGACAGCTCTGACCTCCTAACCCTGACACACTGCTATTTATCATAGACCTCATATGTCTGTGTGTGTGTGTGTGTGTGTGTGTGTGCGCTGGCATAGTTTTGGTTGTGTGTGACACTAAACTGGATACCCCTGATGTCTCTGGGACCAAAGTGGCCTCTGTGAAAAGGACACATAGCTGGAGCGTCCGTCGGGACAGCCCCGAATAATTTTAGCTTTGTGGAGGCAAGCCTGGGCTGGACGACACACAGAGAGACAAATAGCTGAGCAGACAGACAGAAATACAAACAGAGAGACAAACAGACGGATGGCTGTCACGAGGGTTCAAATAAACTACAGCCGATATTAGCTGACGACGTAAAAATATCCTCGAATCTGATGAATCTAAAGTGTGATCAAACTGTGTCTTTTATGTGGCTGATGAATGAGTTTAAAACAGAAAAGACAAACAAACAGGAAACACTTTAAAGTAAATATGCCTTATTCCGACTGTTGAAAGACTTCGCTTTGTTCCCGGAGCCAGAGGCACCAAATGTTTGCCTAATCCGGCTCGTCCGCGGCTGCCAAGAGCCGGGCTAAGTTTTGGGGCTGATTTAAGCTCATAATCAGGACGTTTAACAGCCAACTCTGGACCGCGCTTGGCAGCAAAAAAATGGATCTGCAACACGGACATGCTCATCAGTTTAACCAGAAAAAGGCAGGGGGGAGTCCGATGCCCTCTGAAGGTTGGCCAACTCCGGGCCCAGAAACAACATAATAAACACAGAGAAACAAAATAAGCCAATGCTGGGAGTTACCACGCTGTCGCAGGCCGCTCCATGCCAGACTCTACTTCTTTTTTCAAACTGACTCACATCCTTAAAGCCCAAGTCTGCCTGTTCATGTTTTTTCCATCACTTCCCTACAGCTGGAAGTGTAAATCTTTAAAAACAGCTCACACACGTTAAAATATTAGTTACATTTTAAAACTAAAGAGTCTTTGACTTTGACTTCTGGTGTGTGTGTGTGTGTGTGTGTGTGTGTGTGTGTTCTCTCTAATTAGTCGAGGATAACCTTTGTGTTTTGAGGTTTGTCTCGTTAACTTTAATGAACGGAAGTTTCTGCTTCTTTCTAATCGGTAATCAAGTTTATGGTAACCTTTAAGAGCTGACGTCAGCCGCTGTACCTGCGCAGCCAGCCACTGCTGTGTGTGTGTGTGTGTGTGTGTGTGTGTGTGTGTGTGTGTGTGTGTCTTTAATGAGGGTGAACTCGAGGGTTTGTACTTAGTCTTCACTTGGCCCGCTGGGAAGATTGTTGGCATACAGGTGTGTGTGTGTCACACTTGTAAAGAGTGGGAAGCCCCCTACACACACACACTGTAAGATTTCTATAAATGAACACCGCCTTTTCAAAGTAAGTGTGTGTGTGTGTGCGTGTGTGTTAAAGTGTGTCCGTGCGCATTGTACCGCCCCCAGGGGGCGACAGGTGCCACGGGCAACACGAAACCCTGCAGAGTGACACGGGGAGAGAGCGAAAGAGAGACGGTGTGAAGTGATGCAAGAGGGAGAAAATGAAAGCTTGCGGTCACCTAAACGAGACACCCATGTGGCGGGCTTTTATTCTGAAAAGCTTCAGCAGGGGAAGACTCTCTGTCAGATGATGAACATGGCTGCCTGGATTCAGACGCTGATGTTGTCGATGAGGTCTCAGTCCGCTGCCTCCCAACTAATCTAATAGACGTGGAGCATGGAGATGCATAACTTTAAGCCTTAATATAATGTGAACAGGTGAGTTGTATATAAATTCACCCTCAGTACAGTTGTCATGAACGGGGAAATTAGCTACAGAGACCAAAACTGTTTTTTGTACCAGGCTGCAAACATGTTTATTTCTGCTGTCTAACATGGGGACTTATGGAGACTGACTCACTTCTGGAGCCAGCCTCAAGTGGACATTAGAGGAACTGCAGTTCACAGTCACAGAGGCGTTTTAAAAACAAATTATACTACAAAAATTCGATCTAAAATAAACTACGAGATTGCTGGAGTGTGATTTAAAATAAGTTCTGTATTTGCCGTAATATTTTGTTTCAACATCAGCGTGCTACGTCGTCACATGATTTAAAAACACTACAATCGTGGCTCAAATAAGAAATATTAGGAATTAAAGTGCGGTTCAGGAGTAACACTTCCTTCCACCAAATTGTTCAGGATTTAACAATCTTCTTATTAACAGACGTTGCTGCATCTCAGCTCAGTCTGTCATGATGGTAGTATTAATATTTCCTTTGATTGGAAGTAACAGGCCTAATCCACAGCACAAAAAAACAATAAAAACATGCCAAGAGTGTCCATATACTTTTGTCCATGTCATGAAGAAGTGCTGACTAAATGATGGATAGAGTGATTGAGAGATAGTGAGAGAGAGAGAGAGAGAAAAGAAAGACAGGGAAGCAGAGATAGACAAATAGACAGAGATAGTTTTCACTGCTGGAATTAAGGACAGCTGGCCTGTGTGTGTGTGTGTGTGTGTGTGTGTGTGTGTGTGTGTGTGTGTGTGTGTGTGTGTGTGTTGGCATGGCTTGGTTGCATAACACTCAACTGGGTCCCCCTGTGGTTTAGAGACTAAAGTGGTCTCTCTCTCTCTCTCTCTTTTGCTCTCTCGGGTCAAATTAATAAAGTTTCACACACGCCAAGGCATAAAAACAGAGTGAAGAAGTTATTGATCGGATCAATAAAGACTCCAGAGTTTAACTCGTGGATGATAATTGCAATTTAAACCGCGATATCGATCCGAAATATGTCAAATGAGGCTTAAAGGACGTGCTTTTATTTGCTTATTCCGTCCGGGTTTAGAAGAGGCGACGCCTCCTCGGCTCGGAGTTTTGTAGCGTAGAGAAATACCTCACTCACTTTTAGGAACCACGCCGTGCTTCCCATGGTGCTTTGCTGCCGGGAAACTCTGCTGTGGAAAGAACAGCCCTCGCATTTTCTCTGCTCCACTTCCAAAGCTGCTGGCTGGCTGCTCCATAGAGGTGTGTGTGTGTGTGTTTGTGCATTATTTTATGGGCAAACTTGCAGACGTGTGTGTGTGTGTGTGTGTGTGCCCATGCATTTTAAGTGTGTCCGTAACAATCCCTCATGTGGGCACTTCTCCGCTCTTCCCATGCAGGTATGCGTACGTGCCTGCACATTAATGTGTGTGTGAGGGTGTGTGTGCGCTTCTCGGTTAACCAGTGAGTTTCTTTTTTTTTACAATAATGAATAAAAAAGTAGAGAAAGACGAGAGGAGAGAGGAGAAAGGGCATGTGCAGACAACTGTTGGCTTAAGTTGCCTTGGATACGGGTCTTAAAGTCTGCTCGTAGTTCATATTGCACAGCGCTGGCAGTGCAGCCACACACAAACAAAGCGGCGCTGACCTTCCAGGAGATTAAGGCCCCGTTTACACACACGTCTCCGGGTGATCTGGTGTCAAAAAAACTGTAAATGCACCCAAGAAGCATTCACGGGAGATTAGAAGTGAGTGATCCAAAGCTCCTCTGGAGGTGGTCTGAGACGCATTCTTCTCAGATGTTTAACAGGTGTACACTCGTCTCTCTCCAAGACTTTACTGCTCGCAGGTGTAACTACACTGAGGTAGCCACTAAATTAAAGCAACGTGACGTCAGTTTCAGAGTGCAGCACCTCTGTGCACATCAAACATCAAGCAAGGCCAACAACACAAGACAAAGTCCAGCTCGGCGTCTGTTGTTTCACCAACCAACTCTTCTCCGCTTCTCCCGTTAACGTCCTCTTTGTTTTGGGCCACAGAGCCCAGTTACGTTGTCCGCTTGCTTGCCCAGCTCCTGTTCTGGCACGACACAGAATCTGCCGTTGTTCTCCGCTCTTCTTCCAATGAAGAAATACTCTCCAGTTCTGGTACTGATCGGTCCGTGATTGCATGATCTTGCAAGTCCAGCATTCAAAACATATTAGCAACGGCTTTTGTGATTGATTAGGATTGAAAAAAGAAACACAAACAGTAACACTAACAACTGTTGCTAGGTTGGTGGTTGATGTCACTCATGGGAACGGCTCGGGATCTGATCTGCAAACAATCAGACTGAATCAGGCTTAAGGCTGGAAGACGGAGGGGAGAACGTGGATGAACACACTGACAGAAAGGCATTTAGAGAGAAAGACAAGAAGAAAAACAACAAGAAAGGAGTGAATACGATGAAAAAGACAGTGAAACACGATGCCGAGACAGAGGGAGACAGAAATAAAAAACGCTTTTTGGACGACAGAAAGTAAAACGGCAGAGAGACAAAGACCGAGACAGAGACCCGACTGGGGACGAGGATGAGACGCTTCAAGCCATATTTAATCATCAAATATTAATGCAGTAAAGATGGAATACAGGAAATTAATATTCCCCATTAACAAAGAAGAAGAGCGAGTAGGGGCGGCTACAAAAGACAAACGGTCTCCATTCAGCCGTTTGATTACGGGAGTCGCGTCACGCTTTACATACTCCATCTGGACCTGAACTCATCTGCATCACCTGCATCCATCCATCCATTTACTCTTTTATCTCGTTAAAGGTAATAATCCGTGCTTCGGTTTCTTTATCCTTAACGGTGCTTCAGCAAGACCCTGAACTCACCCGTCGATGAACCAGTGAAGTCACAGAGATTTTTACGGATTCTGAAGTTGGTTCTGTTTTTGTTGTCGACTTACTGACCAATTTTTCATCCTTTGTTGACTCGGAACAAACCGGAAACATAAAAAAAAACATCACAGTAGATTAATCCGACAGCTTTTTTATCATCACATATCAAACCAGTGTCGTTTCAGTTTCAAGTATCGTTTTCATATCAAGTATTGTGATATTAAACAATAGAGTATAAAACACCATCGGTGTTAGTTCAACATTAATGAAATAATGAATATCCAATAGAAACCAAGACACTCACAGTTAGAACAAAGTAAAAATAGAACAAGATTTTAAAAAATGCATCTTAGGTACGTTTCCGCGTGTAGCCTTCTTCGGGAAATTACGAACACGAACTCCAAAAACTGAGCAAATCAACAGGTGCTAACACTCATTAATAAAATTCAACATTAAAGGTCAAGCGAGGGGAATTTAGTCGCATCTAGTGTTGCGGATTGTAACCAGCTGAATACCCCTCACCTCCCTTAAAAGCACGAAGGAGAAACTATGGATCTCAAATCTAGACCCACTTCAGATGTAAAAGCTCATTCAAAGGTAAAAAGAAATGTAATAATTCTTATTTTCTGGTGATTATACACGTATGAAAACATATATTATATATAATTTCTGCCATATTATGTAAGCCGCATGAATACACACTGGACCTTTGAAGCTAATTCAGTTGATTCAGCTCGTTTAAAATGAGATATAACGTCTTCAGCGTTTATTTATATCACATATATAACTTGTTAAGGATCCGCTACGATTACATAACATGGTAAAAACACAACTATACAACCAGAAGCCTCATGGGAGCTGTAGTTGTTGAACACTAATCACACCATCGTGTTAAAATGACGGTGTGTTGTGAGTGTTCCCTCGTTTCCTTTCCTCTCAGTGTCTCCTCTCCTCTCCTCGCTCGCTCCATCCTCGCGCCGAGTGATCCTAACAAGGAGGATTATATATTTTCAGACTCAGAGAGCAATCCAGATATGATCAAGTATTTATGTAAGCTGCACTCACACAGCTCAGATACATTCAGGGCCCTTAAGTCAACAGCTGTTTCATAACTGTGTGTGTGTGTGTGTGTGTGTGGACGTTTACATCTGTCTGATAGCTTATAGTCAACAATAAAATACTGAATTATAAATGTGCAGTTAATGCTTAGGAGAGAGCAGACATCCATCTGGCCTAGTTAGAGGACGTGTGTGTTCGCGTCTCTCTGTTTTAAAACCATTCGTTGTTTATTAGTTAGTTAAATTTGGAGTAATAATCTATTTAATGTTTTTAATTCCTTTTATTTCAAGGCAGAAACACTTATTATCTGACGTGAAGTCAAACAATAGAATCACTATTTATAGACAGAAAGCTGCACATGTGCATTATTCATCTGCATCATCTGCGTGTGTGTGTGCATATGTGCGAGGCGATGCATAATACATAGTATATACATCAGTGTTAAACCAGGTGCATGCAGGCTGCATAGTGCTGAGGTTTGCAGATACACTGAACACACACAAACACACACACACACACACACACACATGGAGTAAGTACACATCAACTCTGACCTGCGGTTGGCCCGCTTATGCATGTATGAATATATGATTCATGTGAGGCGAATATAAAATGCATGGATGTTTAGTATTCTCTGTGCACAAGTGTCATTGACACACACACACACACACACACACACACACACAGACACATAACAGAGAGAGACACTGGGAGTGAGGCTGAAAGAGTGCAGTGTGTGTGTGTGTTTGCACACGTGTACATGTAAATGTGTGTCCTCTACATACAACATGCATGTGTGTGTGTACTGTTGCATGTGTGTGTGGTTTTGTGTTGTGTGTATATATATATATATATATATATATATAGATGAGGAGGTTTTTGACCTCTGGTGTCGCTTTGACTGTCTCCTTGTTTTCTGCCTTTAGTTTCACAGTGTTCTGATCCACAGGTGGCGGTAAAGCGCCAACTAAACTCTGACAAAAGCAGTGAAGAAGAAGACTAGCTTGGTGTGATGTAAACAACACATGTATATATGTTTTTATGAGGAAGCCATGAGGCCGGCCCGACGCCTCCAAAAAGCTAAATTGCACGTGACAGGATGCAGCAGATAAGATAAGCGGCACGTGCTCCGTCGTCAGTCAAATGAACAAAACAACAGAGCGTTGCTATGTCGGGCGGTGTGCATGGTGTGTGTGTGTGTGTGTGTGTGTGTGTGTGTGTGTGTGTTTCTCTGTCCATCTCACTGCTGGCCTTTAAACAGTTTAAGTGCAGAGCAGAGCACGAGGTCAGGGAGATGTTTGTTTGATGAGGCTCTGCATGCTGGAGCAGTCCCAGAGAAGTTAAAGCGATGATGACTACATACATGAGCTTCATTCTGAGGGTGTTTACATCCACATCGGATGGACGGAGTGGGTTTGGTTTTAGCGGAAAGGTTATTCGGTGTCAGAGCCTTTTGCATCCTCATGATGCTCTACCAGGCTCACTTCCTGCTTGTTTCAGGCTCTTTAGTCCAAAGTTCAGCACGTGAAACATGAGACTGACTTCACCACACGAGAATATTCAACCATTTGGATATTTGTAGTTTGTTTATCTTTGCTTTTAGACTTTATAGCCATTTCATTTGGTGTTTATGTATAAAAAGAGCAACACAGTCACTGTATGGGCTCAGTTTATGTTTTTTATAGAAAGGTCGGTCTTGGGTCTACGTTTGCTAGTCATGTGTTTTGGCTTAGTTCTAAATGTTCATACCTGTTACGATCTCAGGTGTTTAAGGTTTAGTCATGCTTTTATTTGTTTACTTATACATTTGTGTTGAAAATACAGTTTAAAAGATACATGCACTGTAAAAAAACAACAACAGACATAAAGAAAACTTAAAAAAAACGGTTAAAAACTGTAAAACTAAAGTAAAATAGCGTCAGAAATACTGTGATTTTACAGATTTCCCTAAGTTATTACGATCAAACACCTTCAATAAAGATATGATACTAATATTTGTACAGAGAAATACTGTTAGTTTACAGATTTTCCCTAAAGTTTTATCTCCTTTAAAGCAGATACTGTCGATTAAAAAAACTAAAAAATACTTTAAAATTTGAGTTTTTCTCATAAATGTACTTTTCTATTACAGCATGCTGAACATTCAATACATAAAACTCACTCTCTGCACTGTGTCAAAGTTTTCGAGTCCTAACCATGTGTGTATCTAAGGTGTCTTCTCATGTGTGCATGTGCATGTACAGTATATTTACATACAGTGTAGTGTGTGTGAGCACGTCCTTGCAAAAGTGCCGTACGTGTTGGCCCGGCGCCTCCCCCCCAGCCGCGGCCCCTCCATCTATTTCTGGCTCTGCGTCACGCCTGGGCTTTACTCCTGTGGCAAGAGGAGTGTTTCTCTAGGGCTCCCACTCTGCTATACACACACACACACACACACACATGCACACACACACGCACACACACTCACACACTCATACACCTTCTGACAGACACACACACACACACACACACGCCTGCCTGCCCAGTGAACGAGTGAGCACACTCAGATGTAAACACACAGAGTGACGGGCGGACGGAGGAACGGGTGGATGGATGAATGGATGGCTGCTGCCGACCAACTGGACATAATGGGAGTTTAAACTTGAGTGTGTGTGTGTGTGACACAGAGAGAGAAAGTGTGTGTGTGTGTGTGTGTGTGAGAGAGAGGGTCGACCGGTCGCTGTGTCTGTTACCGTGGCGATGGAAGGAGGGAGTGTGAACACAGAGGAATGCTTTCGGTGTTAGAGAGGGAGATCCGGCCAGGTTGGTTTATAATCTATAATCTATCTATCTATCTATCTATCTATCTATCTATCTATCTATCTATCTATCTATCTATCTATCTATCTATTCTAGTATCTTTACTTTTATCTTTACTCTCGGTGAAGTTTTCCCTTTTTTCCTTGAGACGCTTTCTTCAGAAGTCTGTTAAGGGGGTGCTTTCCTGTCTGTGTGTTTGTGTGTATTTATGCGTGTGTATGTTTGTGTGTGTGTGTGTGTGTGTGTGTGTGTGTGTGTATGTGTGTTGCAACCAGGCAGGGGGGATGTCCTCGTCCGCTGTTGTCGTGGCGATGCAGCAGCCGTGAATGACAGTAATCTCGTGTCATGTGTGTGACACGAGTGGCTTCATCAGAAATGTGACTTTCTCTTTCACTATCTATCTATCTATCTATCTATCTATCTATCTATCTATCTATCTATCTATCTATCTATCCTCGTCGCTCATCACCCTCTCCTCTCTCCCGGGGCGCAGTTGTTAAAGGACACACACATCGGACAGCTGACTGTCTCACACAGTGGTGTCAGTTCCCTCCATTAACCGAGGGGTGCCACCGCAACACACACACATGCACACACACACACACATGCACACACACACACACACACACACACACAGGGTGTTGGTTGACTCGAGCCTTGAGAACAGTGATTTACAAGAAAACAGGTTGAGCTGTGTGCTTGCGTGTGTGTGTGTGTTTGTATTTATGTTGCACGTCTTCCTCGCTGCCGGGACCTCCCTCGTATAACAAGTTACTCTAGTACACACACACACACACACACACACACACACACACACACACACACACACACACACAGCCATTTGTCTGTCAGAGCAAAGAGGTGCGATTACTGTACGCTGACCTTGAGAGTGATTTCTCGTCGTCTTTTTCTCGCCCCTCGTGCTTTTCCATCTTTTTTCCTCTCCTCTTTCTTCACCCCTTTCCTTCTTGTCTTACCTTTCATGCAAACTGTGTCACTCCTACCACTGCCACAACCTCCGGGCTTTTATTTTGAAGGTGTTTGTGATTGATAAAAGAGGGTTTTTTCTCTTTAATATAGCGTAATAGTTGAAGTCAGTCCGGATCTGGTGACAGACATTGGGGATAAAAAGCTGCAGCTGTCTGTCTGTTTCTTCCAGAACGAGACTGACAGTTCAGTAAATACTGTAGATGGAAAAATGTATGAAGTGACAGATAGACACAAACATAAGAAGAGCTGTCAGACAGATTTGGAAGACGAAGAGTCAAACAAAAACAGCGTGAGGCAGACAGACGAGTTGACGTTCAGACAGACAGGTAAATAAACAGAAAAGACAGACAGACGAGAAGAAAAACAGATGGGGAGACAAACAGCCAGACGTGCAGGCAAATAGTGAGACAGATAAGACTGACTGTGCAAATACATGTCTGATAGACAAGCAGACAGACAGATAAGATAAGATAGACACACCGATAGACAGACAGATGGACAAGGCGGACAATCAGTTCCTCCAGTCCTCTTAGAAAGAAGCGTAGGAAGTCCTGCCGGTCCGCCAAGTGTGTTAAACCATTTTTCCATTCACAAATTCTCAGACAGTGAAGTGTGCTGCTTCTGCCCTGGTATGTGCACGTGTGCGCTTCGCTGTGCGCGCGTGCGAGTGCGTGTGTGCGTGTGTGTGTGTGTGCGTGCGGGTGAGTAGGCGATGTGAGGCCACGGTTGATGGCTTTACTTCAGCGGCAGAGATATCGCCGTTCATTTAAACGGGATTCTGTGACTCTGACGATGAGAACTTTTCTCCCAGAACGCTCCCGTCATGCATCACGAGGAGCTTGCAAAAAAACAAAAAACAAAAATCTACATGCTATGCTGCCTCTCCAAAGGCCTCTGTCTGTGCTGTGGGGTTTTTTTTTCCCTTTCACTTCCAGACAGGCTCCTATTCATTTGCGTACAGTATGAAAATCATCCTGCAGAGACAGCTAATCCAGCACGGCGAAACACATCACACACTATCTGCTTTTATTTTGGTGCATGTTGTGCTGCTGTTGCTTGGTAAAGTCTGTCTGGCAGCTGTTTTCTCCAGGAACAAAAATTTGCTGCGCAGGAAGTGGCATGTTGACTGTTTTGAATAAACGTACAACACAGGAGACGGGAGGGGGGGACGGGGGGTCAGCATGCAGAATGGATGCTCTAAGTGAAGCATGAAAGGATTGTTTGACTGACTCGTGGTCCGCTCACTGGCACATTCACGTAGCGACAATTCTGTAATAAAGTGACTTCACATGAGCATTCATCCAAATTATCTAAACCAATTTTTTTGGAGTGCAACTGGAATGGAATTATCCCTGAGTGGACGTTTAAAGAAGAAGTCACTCTGTAAACTGGGATGGATTTTTAAGATGCACAGTAATTTTACCCTTTGGCTTCACTTTGTCTTCCAGTTACCTTTAATTCACCTGGTGGTTTAATCGCAGTCTGTCTGATCATGTGTCAGCTCCTCATTTAAGTAATGTCGATGCATTACCAGATATCATTACCAGTAAAATTACAAAAATATGACTCCGTTTGTTAAAATTCTGACTTATCCTATGTGGTTTTTTTCCATTTATTGAAATGGGGGTAGTGCGTTCTGGCTGCGGCGGTTCCAGTTCCAGATGTGTCCGCAATTAAGAACCCAGCGCGTTTTGGGAAAACGCAGCCCGATGTCGCGCTGGCAGCCGCCAATCAGACGATCAGACCCGTCAAACTCTACCTGTTGCGTTCTGACTTTATTTTTTTCATGCACCAGCTTCTAAATCTGTGTCTGACTCGCAGTTTACTGCTGCTCGGTTTGTTTCCGATGCTTTCAGAGAGACGTCGGGTGACGTAGACAGTGAATGAGAGTGAGTGAGCGCGTGGATCGAGAAAGACGAAATAAAAAGTCATTTCCTGATCGTTTCACAGCACAAATAGACACACCGACACACAACGCTGTGAAGATTCTGCACAGCGTCTGATCCTGTCTCATTGTACCCTTAGAGCGCCAACTAGAGGACAGAATAACTCGATTTTCTCTGGGAAAAGAAAGACTAAAGTTGCAAATGAGCGCTACAGACCGAGACAAAAATCAGCTGAGCTTATAATAAAGTAACAGGATTTATGATTTAGTAACAAATAAAAGTCAATTCAGGTTTTAAGTTACTCTTAAACTTTATTTATGTTTGTTTTCATCTATCAGTCTGTCCATTGAGCCGTCTGACCTATATTTCTGCTTCTTCTTCTTCTTCTGTAAGTGTGTGTGTGTGTGTGTGTGTGTGTGTGTGTGTGTGTGTGTGTGTGTGTGTAGTAACTCAACCACAAAACTCATGTTACCAAACAGCTTCCTCATAGTATCACACACACACACACACTCACACACACACACACACTCAAACAGGACAGGTGGCTGTATCACCTTGACGTCCAGTTTTACGACACACTCCACATTCATCTCTCTCCCTCTCTCTCTCTGCAGGTATAAGCCCCTTATACCTTCTGTGCTGCAAACGCTGCCAGGACCACACACACACACACACACACACACACACACACACACACACACACACACACACACACACACACAGCAGGTAGTGGCAGCATATCATAGCCTCTGGTCGCCTGGCAAACAGACCTTCATGATGGAGGGATGATAGGAGAGAGAGGGATGGACAGATGGAGGCGGACAGGGGAAAGAAAGAAAAAAAAAAGATGCGATGGAGGGAAGGAGGGATGCGGATGGATGCAGGGATGGAGGGATGTTGATGGAATTATTGAAATGTGCAAGAAAAAGGATGGAGGGATGACGGATGTGTGAGACAGGCAGAGTAAAGGCGAGAAGAGGCGTTTAAAGGAAGGATGAGAGTTGAAGAATGATGAGTAGAAGAAGAGTGTGAACCTCTTTCCTCCCTTTCTACATCCTCTTTCTGATCCCTCCTTACCTCCTCTTCTTTCCTTTTTCACCCCTTCCTTTCCTTCCCTCTTATCATTTAATTTCTTCCATCTTTTCCTCCACCTCTCCCAGTTTAGTGTCCTCTTCTCACCCCTCCCCTCCTCTTCCTCCTTCTCCCCTTTGCTACTTTTCTCGCCTCTGTTCTTTCGTTCTAATCTCGTTTGTCGTCCTCTCTTCTCCACCCCGATAATCTCCCGTCTTCTCCTCCTCCCGTCATAATCTGAATTCGTCTGTAAGAGCGTTAAAACGCTGCAGCAACATGTTCAGAAACGCTCCCCCGTCTTCTCAGGAAAGACCCGGCTGCCTCCTCTCCTTCAAAATGAAAGAAAAACGATAAAGAGGCCCGGCGCTGTGCAGACATGGAAACTTAGAGAGAGAGAGTTAAGTGTTTTCTCCTGGCCAAACTCTCTCTGTCTCTCCGTCTTTCTTGTTCATTTCCCAGAGGTGTAAAAGTAAGTGTGTTTGTGTGTTTTGAGTGTGTGTGATCGAGTAAAAAGGCCAGTGTGTGTGTGTGTGTTTGTGTGTGTGCGTGTGTGTGAGGTTGGAATGTGGAGGCTCGTAAGTCACCTCTGATTTTCCACTCCCGCTGGGACACATCCCATTATCAGTTTTATATGAAACTAGGAAATTCCTCTGTGGTCTTTGTGTGTGTGTGTGTGTGTGTGTGTGTGTGTGTGTGTGTGTGTGTGTGTATGGTGTCTGGCTCCATAATGAGCAGCTTAACAGTGGAATAAAAACTGGGCATTTTCCTTCCCCTCGCCTTCTCTCCAAAGTGCAGTACTGCCGTAAAGTCCTAGAAATCAATCTGACACGGGGCTGAAATGTGTCAATACTATAGTATGTAGTAGACTGAGATGATGGTCAATGGACGATTATGTTCAAAATGTATTAATGTACATCCCCCAGCTGATAGACGTTGTTTAGATACAGGACTGTTGTTTGGAAATCTTGGCTTGTTGATTGGTTTGTTTAAATTGAAAGGAGTGGATGTTCATGAAATCTTGTTAGTTAATTATTTTTGGTGGGTTTTTTTGATGGAAGATTGATTATTGGTTGGTTAAATGTCAATGAAATACTTGTTTGCTTTGGTGATTTGTTGGTTAAAGCTTCTTCTTAGTATGTCTGGTTTGTTGGCCGATGGTTGGACAGCTGAATAGTTACATTTTGGATGCCTGTTTGGGGGTTCGGTTGGTTTTGACAGTTGATCTGTGGATGGGTTGATGTTGAAGAGCCACAGACAATCCAGAACTAAATTGTGATTGGTGCCCATTGGTCGGCTCTGAGCCTAATGGGAACTTTCAGGCCTCCAAACTAACTTTTAAAACTGGAACTGTGGCTACCATGGGGAAACTTGGCAACTGTTACTGTCGAGTCTTGCGTTGGGTAGTTGGGGTTGTTGTTAAATAGAGTTGGTTGAATTGATGCAGATGTTTCTAATTATGGTAGATTTTTAATTGACAGAACGGACAGGTGCTGTACCCTGAATGCTTCTTTAGTTTTAGTAGTTTTGGATATAATCTTTCATAATTGACATTATTGGATATTGAGTGACAGGAAGCATGGGGAAGGGTATATAGAGATGTCTTGTAAACAAAGTTCCCAACCAGATTCAAAGTTTTAGATGTTTTGGCCATCATTGGAGTCAAACTGTGGAACAGTTGTGTCAGCGGATGATCACATCTTCTAAAAATCCTGATTTGCACGAGTTGTTTAGCTAGTGGATTGGGGCGGTTGTTTTGACAGTGCCATGAAAAGTCTCAGTCAATCTATTAGTGCTGCATTAGCTGCTGTGGATTGCTTGTTCTGTGGTAGGTGGTTGCTTGGCGGTTGTTTGCACGGTTGCCTGGTTTGGTTGATTGTTTTAATATTATAAAAGTGGGACACAGCTGGAAAGAACAGGGTGATGAGCAGCAGGGCCAGGATGCAAACAGAAATACAAATGGTCAATGGCTGCAAGAGGAAAAAAGAATAAGGAAGAGATGAGAATAGAGTCCAGTCCTTTTTTCACTTCCTAGTCTACAATGAATGGAAAATCAACAGGAATATTCCACACCTCTTTGTTTCTCCTTTGCCTTCCTGTGTCTCATCTCTACCTTGATCTTTCCATCTTCCAGTCTGGAAAGAAGGTAGGAAAAGATGTTGAAGAGGAGGGAAGTGAACAGTCGAACTTAATCCCTTGCTTTCACAAAGTCACGTGGCTTTAAAGGTTGCTTTTTTTTACATCAACTTTCTTTTATTGGCGAGCACACTGTGCAGACTATCAGGAAAGATGGGAAGCTTTTTATCTGCCAGCGTTTCACTTGCTCCTCATTTTGGCACTTGAATATGCTACTTAGAAATGGAACCAAATTCCAAATGATGGTTGGTTACCTACCAAAAATGGGTCCAGAACACGAGCCTACCAGTCGCAGCTACAAGTTGCCAGAGTTTGGGCTGGTGGCTGGTGGTAATTTCCCACCCTGAAGCCATGTATTCCAGATGTTGTGGGTTTGAATCCAACTTGTGACCTTGTTGCATGTCATCCCCACTCTCTGCTGAGTTTTTCCTTTCATCGGTTTTTTCCTCATTCTTTCCACACTCACTGCACCACTCAACAAACAGAAGTACTGTATCTGAAACTATTTTGATATTAAATACGGGCGGAGAGATTCCAAAGGATAGAGTCAGAACTGGATGCTTGTTGGTTCAAATTCCCAATCTGGTTGGACTGACTGCTTTTTGAGCTGCCATTGAGCAAGGCACCTGTCCTGAAACAGCCCTGGTGCAACAGTTTAGTGACCAACAACATTACATTAGAACCAAACTGTCGTTGATTCATTAGAAACTATTTTTACTTTTTGCAAGCAAGAAGTTTCCACTTGTCCTTTCACTCCTGTTTTGGCTGATTTGAGCTTTTTTTTTCTTGGTCGTGACTATGAGTAACATGACATATTTGTTAAAGAAGCATGTTTTTTTTTTTTTCACGCACATTTAAACACTTAAGGTTTAAAAAAACGACAAGATTCCGGTTTTTAAATGCCACCACTGTGCGGATACACACTGGAACATCACATTTGAACCATCCACAGCTGGAAATAGTCCCTGACAAATTCTCTTATTTCCTCTTAATAGGGTAGCATTTGCCAAAAGATGCAGCTTTTGTAGGGCATTGCTTTGAAACAAAAATAAAACTATATATTGCTGATATGGGCTTGGAGCTTAGTGCTACATAAACACATTCAAGAAATACAACATCTGTAACATAAAGTCTTTCTAAAACCTCCAAAAAATATTTTTATTAGGCTAAAAAACAACTTTTTAGTGTGATAATGTGCCAGTGTGGTGCGTGGACAAGAGAACAGCCGATGTGCTCGCTTCATCGTGTCTTGCATCATTAAAACTGCTAATTTCTTCAAATACTTGAACCCTTTTTCTTGCTGACTCGGACCGATGCAGTGCATGAAAGTTGTTGTAATAGTTGCAAATAAACCAGCAGGTGGTGAAAATCCCAAACCAAACACTATACATGCTTGTGTAAGCAGTTTTCTATAAATGCAATAATTTATGGGCTTTCCTTTCAAGGCCCGTGGTGTCACACAGCTTACATCAGCTTCATTAGACTTCCATAAGTGTGTTTACATTCACGCTAATGATCTAAACCTGATTGAGGCTACCGTGGAGCGCAGAGTGTTCTGAATGGTATCAACCTTTCTGTGGCTGCCGTATTCCACTTATCGTATTTGTGGTTATGTGATGATGATTGTGAGTGAAATCAAGATTATAGAATATCTGCTTTTGTGTGTGAAAGGTCGGCAGACGAAAAGGAGAAGAAGAAAAGATTTATTTTTATTCCTGTAGCCTCGCGTCAGTCTGGAAAATGAATAAATTCCAACCACCCCCCCCATCCCCAACCCGACTGCAGCCACAGATGTGGTATTATAATCAATAACCAGACCTGATCAGTTTCATGTCAGGTCCTTTGAGTCATGGAATCATTCATTGGACTCAGCATAACAGGATTATGGGTAAAACATGCAGAGGAGCTGCGTTCTAGATTAAGTGTGATCATGTTGTTAGAAGAAGTCCAATAAAGATCCAGAGCAGCTTCATTTTCCTCTTTGGAAAAGCTCAGCGCAGACAGATGGAAACACACACAAGTCAGCCTCGCCATCTCTCTCTCTCTCTTTCTTTCTGGTGTGTGTGTGTGTGTGTGTGTGTGTTAGTGTGTGTGTGTTTTGACAGACATGAAACAGAAAAACACTGTCATAGTTTTTCCCTGCCGTCCTCCTGGCAGACCAGAGCAAGAGAGGACGACTCGGAAAAATCTGATCTCAAAACAACCATCCCACTGTGTGTGTGTGTGTGTGTGTGTGTGCGTGTGTGTGTGTGTGTGTGTGTGGTGACAAATTTACCCATTACACCGTTAACCTTTCAACTATATTGCGTTTTTGCATTTTGCCACACTCTGTCCACAGTTTACAACTTGTTTTATCTCGCAGCTGTGACTCTTTGCAAGTGTCAGCCAAGGGGGCCGCTAGCGAATTAGAGCGTAGTATAAATATCTGTTATTCATATAGACTTTCTTTTTAATGTTACTTACTGCGATAATGGGAAGTTTCTATTGGGAGTTCCTTTCAGCTTCAATGGCTGAGATGAAGGTTTGATTCCTCATTATGGGGAAGACTCCGTCATCTGGATGACAAACAGTGGAACTTCAGTTGAACTCATAATCAAAGCAGAAACCTCCGCGGACTCCAGCCCGCTCTGTGCGGGTGATTATCTCCGACCTTGCAGCTGAAATTCGTATAACTCTGCATGATATTCTCATAGTCGTATCTTAATATTGTACTCTGTGAAGCAACACTGCGTAGAAATTGGTATTTTTTGTCGTTTTGTCGTTTTGTTTTTTGGTCTCTGTCATTATGTCCCGCTTATAAAACCTCCTGTGCTCTGAGCTCACAGTCTGGGCAGCCCGGCTAACAAACTGAGCTTACACGAGCTAACAGCAGCTACGGTTGGCAGCGTTTTACTTCACTGTCCATAAAATATGATCCAGTTTCACCAAAATCAGTGAGATAGTTGGCGGTGTGTGTTACGTAGCGTAAAAAAACACATGTGCGCCAATCACCTGATTACACGACGATGCAGAAATTAAAACATTTTTAATTGATTTATTATTGTTTTTTCATTCTCAGTCAAATAAACCCGACAAAGACAACACTGCAGAAACTTTATTTATTTGTTCGCCTCTCGCTGGAATTTCCCGCCACATGTGGCACATGTGATCGTCCACTTCTCCGTCACCGTGTGTGTGTGTGTGTGTTCATGTTTTCCATACAGTTCATTGTCTGTGTGTGTGTGTGTGTGTGTGTGTTTTCTGGCCTTTTCCATCAGTGTGTGTGTGTGTGTGTGTGTTTCCACCATATTTAAACCATGAGGCTGAGAGACGACAGATCAGATGAATTGAAGGAACTTTCCTCCCCGTGAGATTTCTCTTTCTTTTGTCCCCTCTTTCCTTTATCTCTCTTTATTTCTTTCTCACCCATTTTACTCTCTCTCTCCTCCCCCTTTCTCTCTTTCTCTCTCTCAGGTTCTCCCCCCCTTACCTCCTCCTTTACCTCCCATCTCTCTCATTCCTCTCCCCCATCTCCATCCTCACTCCTCCTGTTCTTTTACACCTTTTGCTTTCTTCCTCTCCTCTCTCTCCCTTTCTTCTGCCTCCTACACGTCCTTCCTCTCTCACCGTCCTCCCCTCTTCTCTCTCTTCCTGTCGAAGAAGTTATTCACTGTGTTTCTGAATGAGCGTGTGCGATAGTAAAAAAAAAAGAGGGAGGGAGGAGTTTCTGCTTCACACCTCCGGTGATCACTTCCTCCACCACATCCTGTTTATTTCCTTTTGCGACAGTGACCAGACTCAGACACACATTTAACTCTTCACACGCCGCCTCTCGGTTTTAAGACTTTTTCCAGCTCCTCTTTGAAGCCACGTGATGAAATATTTTACAATACATGTTGTTTTTAATGGCTGCACTGTTTTATCAAAGAGAAAATAATCCACACGTCTAGTTCGTCATTTTATACCTTACAGCTGCACATATCTATTATTTACATGTTTACATTCATAGGCCACATTCAGCCCAATTTGATCTCTTAAATGCATAAATCCCAAAAATCTATCAATTTACAAACTGCCTGAGATGTCTGAAGAAAAATCAACATGTTTTGATGCATTTTGAAAAAAGAAAATGATGGTGGAAAGTGAAAAGAAAGACTTGATGCCATTGATGGAAGGTGGAAACCGTTTAGTCTCCTCATGTGTCCCATGATCTCTGCACAGATCTGATGTAAACAAACACACACGTCATGTTTGCATGCTGTTTTCTGCGTGGTTGAAGTTCGACTCTTTTAGTCGTATCACCTTCTTGTGTCCGGACCAACTTCTAACAGCAGTGGATGAAAACAAGCATTTATTCCTAGTTTCTTCTACAGAATTACTTTTTGGTTTGCAGAACTTTGGTTAAAATGTGTGATACATTGGACGGATGTCTTAGGTTTTCCACAGTCTTCTGTCATTACGCTCTACAAATTCTCAAAAAATGCTGTAATGGTGTTAGCTGAAACTAAGCTTTCTGTGTCCATTGGAGCAATAAAGACTAGCGTTGCATCTTATTTACTGAAATGAATGAATGCCTCACACTTTTCTAAGTCATCCATTGGACAGATCGGACCCGTGGTGGTCTGGTTCTGGCCCACTAGACTCTAGATTGAATGGGGTTTGAATGAAGCTTGGGTGCATATGTTCGTACCAAACAAAAGGGTTAAGATGTTAACTTACTCACGTTCTTTCTCTTGTGTTCTCCCACAGGATGGCCCTATGAGGACACTTTCTGTCGGGACTCCCGCTGAAGCCAAACTGAGCATGTGCAGACCAACAGGTGAGCACCTCCCAGCAAAGTACATTTAACCAGATACACTTTGGAATGACTCCTCAGAACCTTTTACAGCACAGCATGGTTTGTGTGTGTGTGTGTGTGTGTGTGTGACGAAGTGTGTGAGCTTCATAAACACCAGAGAGAGAAACAGAGCCTCGTGCTCGGGGGCCAAGAATGTTCCTAAAAAGCTAACTTTCCACCCACTAATCAAAGTCTCTGCACACATCATCTAAAGCTCACATGTATAGGGGTGAGTCAGGGTTGTATCCTTAACCTCCGAATGATCTCTTGGAGTATTTTTTTCCACTCCAACACAATGTATCATTTCAAAACAACATAAATCCTCTCTAGAGAAATGTTCCTTGATGAAAAAATTATAGGTATCCCAAGAAAAACCCGAGATGATTTCAGGGTGAAAAGCAAAACAATGTCACCATAAACACATCTGTATACAGAGTTACAGCGCGACTTGTTTTGGCATGTCGGTTTTGAATTTAAACAGCTATGGCCATAAAGTGCGGGTGGGGGTGTTTACATCAGGTGAACAGTGTAGGAAATACGACCCCTTTTATACAGATTCAGGAGGCGAGGAGACGACTTTAAAGTCGTCGTTTGAGAGTGAAAGTTCAAGTTAAAGTCCACTAAGCATCCAAAATACTAAATGGAAAACTCCATCAACGAAATACAGTTTAAAAGTAAAAGTGCACATGCTTTGTGTTCAGAACTGAGTTTTGAACTTTTGAACTTCATCCACTGGGGAAGATAATGAGACGGTTGTGGGGAAAAGTGACTATCTTTGTAAGAACTCCTTGGGTGTGTTGTGCGTATGTTCAGGACTGAGGTCTTAAAATGTAAATGTACTGTTCATTCAATATGTGATGAAAACCCCTCGGATTAAAGCTGAGAGCAACACTTTAACTGTCCTGATGGTTTCTGGTTGCACGGTAGGTTAAGCAAGTCTTTCTTCGAGTAACCTTTGAGCAACAGGAAGCGAGTGAGTGCAGACTGACGCACGGGCGTTTCAGGATTTCTTCAGAAGTTGACGTCTAATTCTGGCCTCACGGGTCTTTCTGTGAATTCAACCCTGAGTTGTCAGACCCGGCTGTGGTTCGACTGGACGTGGAGTTTAAAAGTTGAACTGCTTTCTATGACGCTCATGTCCGTTGTGATCAATTTTTAAAAATGCTAATAATAATTTAATATACATAACTTGTACGGAGTACGTCTTTATAAGGGCATGGAGAGAAAAGACAAACATCACGTGACGCAGATGAATCATTTTTACCTCCTTCCTGCCGAGACAAAAGCTCATTTATTTTATACGCTGCACTCGCCAACGTCCGGTCAGGGTGGTCTACTACAGGCGGTCTGGTCTGCGTGTGGTCAGTGACATATCTGATCGCCCTCAGAGTTAATCTGTCTTCTTCAGATTCAGAAAACAACGTTATACTATGAAACCAGCTGTCCCAGTTTAGAAACTGGTTATACTGGTTTCCTTTGGTTTGACTGGTGGTTTTATGTTTTTATGTTGTATTCAGCTGGTTCCTGACTGTTTAACATATCCCAGTTTATATACTGAGCTGGTTGTACTGGTTTCATTGGGTATTTGTCCTTATTATGGGATAGAACCAGCTAGTTTCTGTGGATGATGTCACTGGTTTCTTGACTGTTATATCTCGTTACAGATTAGATGGTAAAACAAGCTACCCCAGTTTATATACTGGTTATACTGGTTTCCTTTGGTGTTTCTTGTATTACCAGCTGGTTTCTGAACTGATTTCAGATAATATTAAAAATCAGTTTATATACTGAGCTGGTTTTACTGCTTTCATCAGGTATTTTTCCTGACTATGGAATATTACCAGCTGCTTTCTGCAAGGAGAATTCCTTAAATCTAAATAGTTACAACAGCAGGAGAGGACTGAATTTCAATGTGACCACAACCAGAAATGGACCTAAGAGTCAGCTGTAAAATACATACACATGCACGCGCACACACACGCACACACACACACACACACACACACACACACACACACACACACACATTCCAGGGAGCTAAATTACCATCAGTCGAAGTAACTGGGATGATTTTGGTTTGACGCAGACATCGTGGTCGGCTGGAGCAAAAAAAAAAAAAGTTTGTTGGAAAGCTGTAAAAGAATATGTTACCTGCCCTAACAGACACACACACACACACACACACACACACACACACACACACTATAATATAAACATTACTCAGTGACGAGTGGTACCAGCCAAGATATCATGAAAAAACAAATCAGTGCAACACAAAATGTTGCAATGATGAGATGTGTCTCGAGCTCTCGGGGGGATGATGGTTCACACACACAAACACACACACGCACACACACACACACACAGGACCGCTGCCTTTCAGCAGTCTGCTGTATGCCAAAGTTATGAAATAATTTGCGTGCACGCACCTTTCAACACAATTCTTCTTTGCTTCTTTGCCTCCATTCAAGCCGAGACACGACTCAGAAAAGATAAAAATAGAACCTCGCTGACCTCCTCTTCCTCCCCCCTCCTCTCTCTCTCTCTCTCTCTCTCTCTCTCTCTCTCACTTCCATTGCCATCTTTATTCTCTCCCCCCTTCCCCTCTTACTCCCTCCCTCTGTCTCCAGTCTCATATTGATGCAGCTGTCTTACTCCGGTTGGGTAATGCTCGTGCTCTGACACAGAGCAGAGGGGCTGTTCGGGGTCGAGGCTTCGAGGATTTTTTAACTCTCCCCGCTGGGAAATGTGGCTTTCATCAACACAATACGTTCTCACAATGAGCTAAATATACAGAAACATAAGATCAAATGAAACAATGGTCCGAATAGTTCAATGATTCACCAGAAAAATGCGGTGCGAGAGTTTGTTTGGTGCAGTTTTGTTGCAAATTTGTGGTCCAGGGCGCAGAATAAACGTGAACGTCAAACAGTTTGAACTGGCTCGGATTACAAGTCACCACAGTATTTGGATAGAGCTAAACAGCAGAATAATTCAGGGGTAAATGCGCCCACGCTTGGTTTATTGACAAGTGAGGATCCAGTCGCCCCTGACAACCTCCAGAGGCGGTTGAGAGAGACATTCGGCCGCGCTGATATCATCACCAGCATAAATCCAGTTTGTTTTGTAGCCCCACTCGCAGCAACGGCATAAATGGAAATACATGTTCGCATGCGGACAGAAACGAGGAAACGCACGCGAAGCGGACAGGTGGCAAACAGCTGTGAGTTTAGCTGCGAGGATTGAAAATATTAACTCATAAAAAAACAGATTGTTGTGGACGGAGAACAAGCGGGCGTCTGCTGTCAATTAAGGTCTGAGCAAACTTGTTAGCAATGACGACAACTTTATAAAACTACTCTCTGCTCGGCCGTCTGAGGCGACTGAGGAGACGACGCGTGCGTCCTGCTTTCTTTATGACTTTGAAAAGACGGAACTGGTTAAAAGAAGAATACAGTGTATTATAATAAGTGACATTTATTTTAATCATTGACACACGAGGAGAGAAATGTCACACATCCATGACCATCCATCAAACCACTGACTGACCAAGATCTTACATGCTCATGATGGAACAGCAAACTAAGACTATTTGTGGTTAGGAGTCGATGACACTAAGTACATTTTGCTTCCTTATTAGGTATATTTACTTGTAATGTAGTATTTTTACATTGTGGCATTACTACTGCTCAAAGCCAAATGTCAAACGTCAGTGTCCAAGGAGTCACTTGTAACGATGAACCGACAAAATCTGCAGCTCCCCTCGGCTTTATGAAGCTTTCAAAGTGAGCTTCAGCTCATTATGTTATTTTGTTTTCAGCCACAAGTTTTAGGAAATAAAGCTCTAAAGAACCTGCCGACAGACACAGTTTAGAGCATTTAGCACCTAAACGGGACAGAGAGTTCCCTCAGGAGTTGATGGAGACCAAAAATAGTTGACCATATCAGCTTAAAAGACGATGCGATCGCAGATTATTTCTGGGATTTCTAGGAGCTTCTTTCTTGCTGATTGCAACCCCCTCGCCTCGCTGTTTCTGCCTCTAAAGCCAGTGTTTGTCTGGACTACCGTAGAAACATCAACTTAGTGACTCAGGACTCCATGGAACAGGATCTGATCTAATTAGATGATTATACACTAAGTTTCCTCGTTAGCACTTTTTGTGCTGTTTCATTACGACATAGAAGTGCGTGTTGCTGAGCTGTTTAAACTAGTTTCATAGCAGACGAGCGTGGGACGCTTCAGTTCCACTGTTTCTCACTGTAACACCTTTTTTGAATCAGCTGCAACCTTCAGCGTTGTGCTGAATGTGCGGTAGAAAGGAATGCATTACAAGCGAGGGTCAGTACCGTACTGCGGCCTCGTTACTCGATTAACCTCTGTCAGAAGTACACGACGACGTGACGTTGCTCACACACACACACACAGAAACACTGGAGGACTGAAGTCGTTTCATGATAATCGATGTGACTTACAGAAAACCAGATGTCTTGTTGGTCATCATTGACCAACTTCCTTATTCTGTAGAAATGCTGAGTGTGATTTCTTGGAGAGAATCCTCCAGCCTGTGTGTGCACAGGTTCAACAGTTGAATGCGTTCTTTGGGGTCAGGAACTTTGATACTAAAGTTATAAGTTCAGTTGAGTTATTGTGGATCATCATGGCTCACCTCCTACTAGTTAATAATAAAGAAAATCGATCAATAAACGAAGCTGACCTACAATCATCGTGCAGGGTTCGTGACTATTACGAACCTGAACTCTAGAAGTCCGCATGGTTTCTACATCAACATGCAATCATAATAGTTTCATACCACTAATATCACTTTAATTTGAGGTATGTACAACAGCAGAAAATTAAGTTTTTGAGCATACGTTTCACTTTTTCCATTAGGTAATGGACAAAAATCCGCGGACGCAGCAGGCATTTGTTCTCGTCGAGCTGCACAGCATGCATGCTCGAAAGCTCCAGAGCGCATTCCTCTTCAGAGGACTGTCTGAAGGGCAAGACTTGGGTTTAGGGTCAAGGTTTGACTCAGCTTTAGGTTAAAGGTCGAGGTTGGGTATGTAGTTGTGCTGGTTAAAGTTATGCGTGTCAACGAGGGTCGACACAAGTTTAGAAACAGCTTTGTGTTTTTGTTCCTCAGTTTGCATGGTTTTATTTAGAAATCTGATCTTCCTTAAACGTCGAGAAGTTAGAAAATGAAGTCTTTAGTTATTATTCCGTTTCCGTTTGTCTTTGTCTCTTTGTTTCATCTCCGTCTCTCCCTCTCTCCCTTTGCCTTTTCTCAGTTAAATTCAAACATCCATCATTGGCACGATTGTCACTACCGTGTTGCCAAAGCAATAAAATACATAACAATCTGGAACTCGTGTGTGTGTGTGTGTGTGTGTGTTGATGTATTTCCCATCAGTCCTGGTCATCCTTCCCCAACCCTTTCCCAGAATCCACCACTGACTCACTTGAAGCAAAAGTTGGAGTCAGCTGTTTGACTTAAAAACTTGAAGTAGACAAAAGAAAGTTAATAATTATGTTCAAATGAACATGATGTACTGTACGGTCACAGCTGGCCACACCTGTCGAGGTATTTGCAACCTACAGGACTGGAAAGACGGTTTGGCGTCTGTTTTTTTGAAAAGGCGAAAAGAAAGCAGCGTAAGGCTCATGAATGGAAAAAGTAGAACCCTTAATGGTTTGATGAAACTTCTACCACATGTGGGAGGTTTGTGGAAGGTTAAAAAAAGGGATCCTCTGGGTTAAAGCTGGAGAAAAAAAACGAAATAGTTGCGATGACGTACAAACAGGCATGATGACACCTGTCATAGGAAGCAGCTGGATACATCCGCAGCCATTATGATTAGCGGTTGTTGGTGGGTTCTTTCACTGTGTTTACACTGGAACCACATCAGTTGCACGTGTGGAAAAATCGCAAATGACTCCCATGCATTTACCACGTGGAGCTCTCCACATGTAATGATGCCGTCCATCACATGCATCTGATGCACGGTAATGACATATTTTGTGAACATGATGCGATCATTGGGAGATTTCTTTTCATGGTTCCGTGGTCATTGCGGGCATCTTTCAGCTGTCAATGAGAGTGTTTACATCTGTCTTGAGTGTTTGAACCAAGGGAAATCTGCTTATTCATCTCCATGTATATACGTGACTCTAATATTATCCAAGGTTCAGGGTTCAGGGACGGATGTGGCAGCTGTCGTCCGCTAATCACAGGGTTGGCGGTTTGATCCCCAGCTCCTCCTGTCATACATGTCGATGTGTCCTTGGGCAAGACATTGAACCTCATCATGGTTTACCGTGGCATTTCATTCCTTTGACCGTAACTGATCATAATAATAACAATAATTGTAATACCATACAAGATTACACCATGAAACCGTGGTACCAAACAACCAACTGTACTCCCAGTGGTCAGACCTCACAGTGTAGCTTCCTGCCAATGGTGTGCAATGCAATTTGATTATCTACATCGGGGCAATTTTGTCTTTGAGTCCTCCACATCCAGAAATCTGTCTTCTGCACTGACTGAATCACCTAACAGGATGAACTCTGTTTGGTTTCTGGCCGCCTAAACTGTAGTTACCATCTAATCTTCGAATTACCTTTCCTAGCATCATTGACAAACCTCGGTCAACTTTCTCCTTAGGCGTTAGCTCGCCTTTATTGAAAATAAAACCACATTTCGAAGATGGAGCCCCCGTAAAAGCAGCATAAACTTAAATTGTTAGCTGGCTAGTTACATCTGATAGCTAATGTTAGCAAAAGGCTAGCTAAGTAGCAATCAATCAAACTAACATCAAATTTTAGCTAGCTGGTTGGCTAGCACTTTGCTATTCTACATAAGTACATAAAAGCTAGTTACATCTAAAAGCCAATGTTAGCACATTAACTAGCTACCTAGCCTGCTAGTCTATATAAATCATCAGTTAGCTAGTTAAATTTGATAGCTAATGTTAGCAAAAGACTAGCAAAGTAGCAATCAGTTGTTAGCTAGTTAGCTAGCATTTTGCTATTATACATATATTAATTTATATTATTATTATTAATACATATTATTATGATAGCCAGTGTTACCAAACACTAGCTAACTAGCCTGCTAATCTATATCGATCATCAGTTAGCTAGTTAAATCTGATAGCTAATGTTAGCAAAAGGCTAGCTAAGTAGCAATCAATCTAACTAACATCAAATTTTAACTAGCTGTTTGGCTAGCACTTTGCTATTCTACATAAATACATAAAAGCTAGTTACATCCAAAAGCCAATCATCCGTTAGCTAGTTAAATCTGATAGCTAATGTTAGCAAAAGGCTAGCTAAGTAGCAATCAATCTAACTAGCATCAATTGTTAGCTAGTTAGCTAGCATTTTGCTATTATACATATATTAATTTATATTATTAATACATATTGTTAGCTAGTTAGCTGATAGCCGGTGTCACGAGCTAACTAGCTTGCTAATATGACTTATTATTAACTGGCAGGAGTGAAATTAAAATAATTTTATCCATCGTATCATCATTACACTGCTTATTATTATTGTTTTACTGACATTTACTGACTAACTCCTGTGTAACTCAGGCTAATTATGTTTATCCCAGTTTCTACTGGGAGACTCCAGAACCAGCCAAACTGGTATCTGATTATTTCTATAGTGTCTGTTGCCAGGCAACACATAGAAACAAACACTCAACAAGTCAAACAGCAGTAGCCCGATACGCGTTGTCAGAACAAACAATTATCTTTCAATTTATGATGATTTTATTCCAAGATGTTGAACGAAATGTGAATTTATTCAGTAAAATTCAGTCACATAAACACTGATTAATGTATATACTTCCTGTGTCTGTGTGTATGTGTGATCCCGCGACCGCGCGTGTTGCGTTGTCGACTGAGTATGACGATCACATGTGTCGAGAGCAGGCCTCATCGCCATGGAGACGATCAGCTGAGCTTCCCTGAAAGCGAGGTGGGGAGTGTATAGGCGTCATGCTGTGTCATCTTACACACACACACACACATGGACACGCAAACACAGATGCAGTTTCACGTGCATGCTGCATGAACACATATTTCAAACACAGGTTTGAGTGTTGGCGCCGTATCCGACGCATTTCCCACAGGTGTGTTACCTGAGTACACCTGCTCCTCTCAGGACTGTGAATGTGCTTATGTGGCACCAGTGTTGCCTGCTGGGCCAGGGTTTACCTCATCTGAAACAAGTGCCTTTCTGTAAGAGCAAAATTTTGTCAGGATGTCCAATAAATCTTTGTCTGGTTCCTCTTTCGGGTCCAGTTTGAGTTTGGTAATCTCAAACCTGACATCAGCCGCTGACATCAGCTCCGAGGGTCACAGGAAAACCGATCCGCTGCAATGAGGCTACCATTAAAAACATCTGGAGAAATTAGAGGGAGAACACCTAATTTAGCATCTGAGAGCAGATCAACCTGAGCTTTTGTCATGTTTACACTCAACGCAGCATTGTTTACAGACCTGGTATTTATAATCAGGTTCAATCTGGCAGTACTTGTTGTATTTCCACTCACAGGAGTATTATCGGAGTATTCTGCTGTAGTATTTATAACCCTGGGATGAATCTGGCAGTATTTCCTTTCAGTATTTGTATCCTGAAGCTGAATTTGCCAGTAGTTTTGTTGTACTTGCAGACATAGTATTTGTAATCTAGGGATACATTTGGCAGTGTTATTTTCAGACAGAAACTCAGTTTGGGAATATTATATATGGAGTTGTTGCAATATTTTAATGTGGTATTTACAACTTAATCAATATTTACTTTCAGTATTTGAATCCTGCAACTAAATTTGCCAGTATTTTTGTAGTATTTATAGACATAGTATTTATAATCTAGGGTTAAATTTGTAGTATTTCCAGTCAGAAACTCAGTTTGGGTGAATTTTCTGTATTTTACTGTAGTATTTTTAGCCTTCGGATGAATTTAGCAATATTTTTTGTAGTATTTATAATCCAAAACTGTTTCTACATTATTTTTTATTGTTTTAACATTAAAGAGTTTGGCAGTAGTTTGCTTGTAGTATTATAATCTGCTGCTTGTTTTGGTTGTATTTTGATATTTACTGTATGCAGATGTGTTTCAGTTACAGTTTCAGTCTGAGGTGTTTTCATGCCGGTCGCTCCTATCGGCCTCCTCGTCCCGCGTGACTCAAACGCAGCATTCCTGCGGCGTTACAGCACACTCCACTCCTGATTGTAGCCGGGCGCTCGCTTTAAACTCTACGGGGACTCAAACACCCAGAATGCCACGGAGGTGACAGTGACAAAGTAGACCGGCCTCGCGATTACATCAGACAGATTAGGTCTGAGATGACAGAGCGAGGGGAGAAAAGAGGAAGAGTGTCATCCCTCCATCTGGTGTCAAGAGGTCATCATCAGACTCCACCCACGCTCACTGGAAGGAGTGTGTGCATGTGTGTGTGCATGTGTGTGTGTTACACAGCATGTGTTTCCCATCTGGTTCCACCCAGTCCCTCAACACTGAGTTCATGTTGACCCCGTTCCCTCGTCTTTCTTTCTTCCCTTCTTTCCTTCACTCTTGTGTTGTTTCTTTCTTTCTTTAGCAGCAAAACTACATCTCACTTATTGCCATAGTCTCTCACCCTTCATCTCTCTCTCTCTCTCTGGACTCCTCGCTCTCGTTTCCACCCTCCATCCCTCCTTTACTTTCATCAGCGTAACACAACACCTTGAGCTCATGCTTGTCTCGAGTGTGTGTGTGTCTGACACCGTGATGTCACCGCCCGAACTTTACCAAAGCTGGATGCCACATACATGTCGACATCCTCCGCGTCGCTCATATGTCGCCTGTCATTCTGCATCCTGCGCCGCTAAAGATAACCATCAACATGTAATTTAATCTAATTATAAGTCTTAATATCCCATTCGTCCTTCAATAAAGGGTAAATCCATGAATTGCAGCAGCGGCGGTGGCGGGGTGAGATCATTCCATTCTTTGAACCGTGCGCTGAGCATGTTTGGTCTCTCCGCCTGTATCTGCCCTTCTTTCTTTTCTTTTCTTTTTTTTTAAAGATCCTCACACTTGTTGCCAGAGAATTCTTGAAACAAGTGAACAGAATTGGAAACAAGTGGAATTACCTCAGCGTGCTGGCAGAGAGGGTTTTTTCACCCGCCTGAAGGGAAAAGAAAACAACGATTCAAGAGGCGGATCTGAAATAAATTGCTGCACCAAATTATTGAGATTTGTGTTCTGAACGTGAACCAGCTTCCTCCCCGTGATGCCCGACGAGAACATAAATCACCCAAAAGGTCCAAAGTGGATTGTTCCAGTCTTTAAATGTTCGGATACGTTATCGTACACACGGTTGAGTGCCAGAAACTGCAGTTCCTCAAACGTCCACTTGAGGCTGGCTCCAGAAGTGAGTCAGTCTCCATAAGTCCCCATGTTTCACAGCAGAAATAAACATGTTTACAGCCTGGTACAAAAAACAGTTTTGGTCTCTGTAGCTAATTTCCCCGTTCATGACAACTGTACTGAGGGTGAATTTATATACAACTCACCTGTTCACATTATATCAAGGCTTAAAGTTATGCAGGATTAAGAGCATGGACGCTTTGATTGACAGGTGGAGGCTGTTACAGGTGTGAGCAAGCAGGCTTCATACCTCAGCTCGGTGGAGGCAGAACTTCACCTGCGGGTGACGTCAGGGATACTACGTCCATGTTTTATTCAGTCTGTGGTTGCAGCAGGTGTCCAGTATTTTGTCTTTGGAGGGAAAGTGAGCAGCAGCTCTAACTCTAAATATCTGGTTGCATAAAAGAGAATTCACAACTTAGATCTTGATTTCATAGTTTTGGTTGTCATGGCTGTGTTGTGTTGTGCAGGTAACATCCTTTAAGGGAGCAGTGTGTAGGATTTAGCAGCGTTTTACAACCCACTCCCCTCGCTCTCTTCTTTCTGGCATGAAGGAGAAACTACAGTGGCTGCAAAATACATAAAACATGGTGGACATGCTGTGGCTGCAGATCATTTTAAACAAACAAAAAATCTGACACACTGGACCTTTAATTTCATAGTTTTGGCTCAGTGTAAGTGAATCAACTTTATTTACTGTCAACAGCCTTTTGGTTATGTGTGTGACCGCACTGGTTTCTAAGCAGCATGTGGTGATGTTGGACTTTTCCGATGTGCTCACTTGGTTTAATTCCAGATACAGTAAGTGGTTGGATTAATTAAGCTCAGGATTCGTTTACATCGCGTGTTATCACCTGACCGCTCGTGTTGCTTATCCCACTGGACTCCGTCCAATCGGTGTCACTCAACAGAGTTGTTTTAGAGTCCGCGTCGACGTCCCAAGTCACTTGAGACGAGTCCAAGTTACAAATCCACAAACCTCGAATCGGGATGCAGGTTTCCACGACAATGTTCAAGTTTTCCTATCGGAGCAGTCGTAGAGCTGAGCCGTCTCATGTCTCACAGTGTAGTCAAGTTTCAGGTCCTCGTTTGTGTTACTTAAGTCTCAAGTTTGAAAAACAAGAACCGAGATGTAAGTAATAATGTAATAATGTTGAAATAAAATAAAAAATCTCTTTTTTTAAGGGAGTCCTGGCCAAGATGGACACAAACTAAGAACAAGAACATTAAAACAGATACAAAACACTCTAAAATATATACATGTATATCCAATAATATCAGCTTAAGCAACGACACCCCAACAATTCTGTCTTCAGGTCTTTAAAACTGATTTGAAAACATTCAGAGAAATCAGATTTTGTACTTTTATAACTTTATAGTGCCGTCTTCCCAATTTCTGCACTAACATTTGGTGAAAGTCCAGGACTGTGCATCACACTTAAGAAAATACAAGTACACAACACAAGTATTGCCTTGCGTATGAAAATATACCAGAGTGTCGGCCTGCAGGTTGCGAGCGTAAAGCCTTTAACCATCTTCCAGCCAAAGCAGCATTAACAGTGGCCGGTCAAACCCAAACAGCATGTGTCGAACTCCACGTCTGTGGTTTTTACATCGACACAAGCCCATCATCTGTTTCAGATGACACCTGACACACCTGGATGTTTTTGCTTGTAACAGGTGAATGCATTCAGGTGTGCAGATGGAAATCCAATTACACTCTGTTGTCAGCGATCACACATGGCCTGCAGACATGCGTTAGTCAGTCCTGGGTTTGGTGCCTTGCTCAAGGGCATCTCTCGGTCGGCGCAGACTGAGCTCCTGTCGTCCTCTTCGTGATCTGTGCTTGTTGCTGTGATCATCAGACAGCTTTATGATCATGAATATGGCAGCAGTTCAGATTTATGTAAAAGCTCCGATCTTGTGTTTATGCGTCGGGGCCCAATGAAATGCTAATGTTATGAAAATAGTCCGTCCTGGAGCCAGCAGTGAAGTGACATTGGCCTTAATGGCACTCAAGGTTAATTTAGAGACATTTGTCGGCTCGTTTCCGTCCAGCCGGTGGGTGACATCTTCACGATGAAGGGGAGGAGAGAGAGAGAGAGGCGTGTTGTGACCCTTTGGGCTTTCCATATCTTTACAACTTCCCAGGTCGGAAGTTGGAGCTTACGAGGAGCACTTGAAGGCAGCATCAGTCTTCTCATGTACTCCCTCAGTGTCTGCTGTCTCCCTGAGCGCTATCATTCTTCCCATTCAGCTTCCTGCCCTATAAATATTTGAGCAGCCCCATTAGGGAGTGAGGTAATCTCAACACACACGCTCACGCACACACTCACGGAAGGCTGCCATTAAGGCGTAGTAGCGCCTAATAGTCTTGTCGGAGCGCTAGGCCCCGGAGCTAACGGGGCTAATTAAGAGCGAAACAGGTTTAACGAGTTTAGACTGTTCATTAAGGCAGAAACCTGATTAATTAACGGTCGACGGGGGAGAGTTCGTTAACGAGTCGCGTGATTAATTAAAACCACAGACGACAGAAAGTGTAACTTTAAATGGGGAAAAAAAAAAGGTGAGGAATGATTACCGCCAAAAAAGGAGGGAAAGGAGGGAGGGTGGAGGAACAGGTGAAGGATGGGCGGAGAGGGAGAGGAAACCAAGACGAGAGAAAGACCGAAACTGTTCCGACAATGAACAACCAGAGCTGGGTGAGGCAGAGAGAGAGAGAGAGAGAGAGAGGTGGCAGAGGTCAAAAAGACGTTAAAACAAAGAGAGATTGTGGAGAGAAAAACAAAGACTTAATACAACAAACCCTCTCTCCATCCGCCCCCCTCTCTCTCTCTCACACACACTTTTGCTGAATGTCGCCTCTTTGTGTTCGGGCGGTGCAGAGGCCGAGTCGTGTGACTGCTCCTCTCGCTTGGACATCTGAGGTCGGGAATTCAACCTTGAGAAGAAGAAAAAATAAAAAAAATGCAGCACTGCGAGCCGGAAAAGAAAGAGAGAGAGAAACATAAATATGTCCAGAAATATAACAACCATAGTTTCTACTCGGGAAGTTCACTATTATTATATTTGTATAGTTTTATTCCTGAATGCATGTGAGATACCTCCTTAAGGAAAGGCGGTGTGAGGGACGAATCAAACGCACCTTTTTTTGGTGAACAAAGTGAGTCGGCGAGGAGGGAAGTAAAGAAAGAAGGGGATGAGAGAGAGGTGAAGGGAAGCCAGAGAGAGAGAGAGAGAGAGAGAGGGGGGAGGAGATGAGGTGAGGAGAAGAAGGAAGAAAGGAAGGTAAGGGAGGAGGGGGAGACAAAGGCAGAGAGGATGAGGGGAGGAGTGCAGGCTGTGGAGGAGGAGCAGGTGCTCCTGACAGCGCCTTCATCTGTTCCTATGGTTTCCTCACCCTGTGTGTGTGTGTGTGTGTGTGCGTGTGTGTGTGTGTGTGTGTGTGTGTGTGTGTGTGTGTGTGTGTGTGTGTGTGTGTGTGTGTTCTCACAGACAGAGGCCGTAGTAAAAACTGCAGGAGTTAATGGGAACAGTGTCACAGCGAGCTGTGTGTGTGTGTGTGTGTGTAACGTGAGCTTTAACATCTATGAGGTGTTTTATTTTGATATCACACAGGAAATAGTTTTGTCTTACAAATTAAAGGTACTTTCAGTTTTTATACAACCACCTTTATCTTTATAGACAAATACTGAACTGTTTACGCTTGTCTGACAACTTTAGTTACTTCATACTGCCATGTTTCATACCTTAGTGTTTCTTTATGAGTTGAGGAGCTCCATGAGATTAATAAATACGTTGAAAGCATCTTAGATAAACTTGAAAATGCATGAAACAAACACACAATGATCTTACAGGATATGATGCACTGATGCGTGACTGAGTGACACATTTCATGGATGTTTCATCTTATATTCAATGCGTAATAATAACAAATAAACTGCACCAAATAATAACTGCAGGAGGTTTGTGTCAAACGAGCGTTTCGGATGATTTTTGAGCAGATAACTTTGAATATGACATCAGAAATGAGTTGTCTTCATCTCTTTGGGGACTTGTTTTTTATTTATTTATTATTATTTTGGCCTTTTATGCCTTTATTGATAGTACAGGAAGCAGAGAGAGGGGGAGTGACACGCAGTAAATTAGCCGTCCGATGCGGGATTCGAACCTGCCAGCTGCAGCGAGGACTATAGCCTCCACACACGGGGCGGCCGCTTAACCCACTACGCTACCGACCGCCCCATTTTAGGGACTTTTTATACAATTTTGTCATCAGTATTATAATTTACAGCATTTTCAACCATCATACATGTAACCCTGACAGCACAAAGACGACAAACTTTATAGATATTAGTGTTTTTTTTTATTGTCACACAGCATCCCAACCTATACTGTATTATTGCAGTATTGTTGCAGTATAAGTTACAGTATTATTGCTGTAACAGGCCTGACGACCCCCCATGAAGCCGTGCTGACCTCCAGGTTCCAGCTCTGCAGATTAAACTAGCTAACAGTATATAAAGTCGTTCAACATACACATGAACGCAGCAGGAATATCAGACCGAAAAAAAACATCAGATATAAAAGTAAAATACTGACAGGGAAGGTTTTTCTTTCTGCAGAATGAGCACTTTAACTTTTCATACTTCATTTTGCTGATAATACTTTTACTGAAATAAGCTTTTCAAAAATGTAACTCCTCGTCAGAGCTGCCGAGACGGCAGGAGCAGTGATAGCTCCGTGTTTTCTCTCACACTTATCAGACGCCTTATCACAAACCTGCTCGCTGTCATGATCGCTCTCCGTCACAGCGTTAACGAACGAATGCAAACCTCAAGTGTGCAGTCATACCATGACACGGCTTCATTATCTTTTATTTTATCCAGTTATTTAATAGTGATTCATTGGTTTGGTTCATAAGAAACATCATTATCCGGTTATTCTCTGCATATATTTTATATTTTCCTCGGTTAAACTGGAAAAACAACCCAGGCACTCCAAAATATAAGAAAAAAACAAACAACGAGGAAGGAAATAATAAAAAAAAGTCTTTATTACAGTGACTGAATCATTAAAAGAGCATGAAAAAACACAGTTTAGGTCTGCGTCAAGGCTTTAAACCAACAAACAAACACAGGTGTGGTTTTACAGCAGCTGATAGGAGACAGTCGTGTTATTCATAAGAGGAGATGGCGTTTTTATATATGTCATAAAGGAAAGGTGTTGGTTAAACACAGGCGATAAGAAACACAGGAGAGTGTGTAAATCATGAATCAGGATACTTTAACACATTTTCTGTGTATTTTTTGCATAATATGTTTATATATTTGATATTTCATGAGGCCTCACTTCAAGTTCTTCCACCTAAATGACCATAAAAGATCATTTGTCAGCCGTCTCTCACTCTAAAGATAACGTATGAGCTGTTTCCTGCATAAACCTGTTCACCTCCTATTTTAAGGCCTGCTTCTGTTTTGGAAACAGAAGAAATAAAGATCATTGTCACGGTTAAAAGAGGATCTGCGGCGATACGATAACATCACGCTATTTCTGCCTTTTGTTTCCGATGGTTTGTTTTCTTTCTTATCGTTCTTAAAATACAAACGAGCGTTTGAATACTTTAACGGGGCTGAGCGGACGAGTTAATGGAGACTGTCTGCCGCAGCAGGAAGGATGAATCTTTAATCAGCGCGAGCTCTTGTGAAGTAAAACGCGTATCGATGCGATCTGAATGAATTGTTTTGTTTCTCTGTTTCCTGGAAGCTGAAGTTCACCTGACCTCTGCACATGATCCTCTTTGTTTCATCCACTGTAAGCTTTGATTGTTTTCCGGGCCCCGGCTTTTCACGCCGTCTCTCTGTTTTTTGTCTCTTCATCTCATTTTATTCATCAAAAATTAGCAGCGTGCTGCCGGGATGTCGCTCATCCACGGTAAACGTCCATCTGGTTTCCACGGAGACCAGGCGGCCGGGGGTGGGGGGGGGTATTTAGCTGCACTCGGGTGTCATGTACCGGTGGCGTGTAGGGGCTTGTCAGAAACACACACACACACACACACACACACACTCCTATGTATACTGTACACAGGCATGTGTGACACACTGGCCAAAAGTATGTGGACACTCCTGTTCTGGACCCCTTAGTTCTGATGAAGTGACGCTACAGCATAGAATATTTTCAACATGACAGTGACAAATCCATAAATAAAAGGTTTCACACGGCCCGCTGTGGATACCTGACCTCAAACCCTGACCCTGTGAGACCTCATCAGGGCTGGGTAAGGTTTAAGTAAACCTAGTACTAATACTAGTACTTCATTTGGTACCTTTTTCTAAAATAGGCCGTCCTTAACTTCTCCACCGCCGACAAACACGCAGGTGTAGCTGCAGTATTGGTCCAATCACACGTCAAATTAAGAAAGAACACTTGCAGTGATTGGCTGTGAGCTAAACCTACTAAGTCCAGGTACAATGATCTTCAGCAGGTATCGTTTACCTGGAGAAGATTCTATGCTACTTCTGCTGCGGCAGCTGTAAAGATTATCTTCATCATCGATCATTTTCTCGATCTATCGATCAGTTGTTTGGTCGAGGTGACGTCCTCGAACACAAAGATATTCAGCTTACTGTCACAGAAACCAGAAGAGAAGCTAAAATCAGAGAATTTGGACAGTTTTGTCTTTAAGAAAATGACTCCAAATGATGAATCTATTATCAAAATAGCTGCTCATTCAGTTCATGGCTGATGACTAATCAGTTCATTGTTGCAGCTCTACTTGAAACCAGAAGACTGGAGGCTGTTACAGCAGCAGGTTAGAGTCAGAACATGGTTTAGGACTGAGATGTTTAACATGCATGTATGTTTGTGGGCTGGCTGTGAATCATCCAAAGATCCTCGCCTCCTCTAGTCTGTAGTCTAAAAGCACCGTGAGTGGTCGAAAGACGCTTTATAAGAACTGTTTGCCATATTTGTGCAATGTTTGGGTGTCCACATACTTCTGTCACCTCTCTTCCTCCCGTGTTTCTTCCCTGTCTGCTCTGCTGACGTGAATATATTTTACATATCACGCCAAAAAGGCAAATCGAAGTTGAAAAGAAAAAGGAAATTGCGAGAGAGAGAAAGGCAGAGCGATGCAAATCAGCAGCAAACACTGCAGCAGGAAATGGAACAGGAGCATTATTCATGTGCAGGTGTACAGTAACAAGTCACAGTGACACACATACACACTGTGCACGCAGGAGACAATGTTTCTTGTTGTGTATTTTTGGGATGAAAAAAAAAAAAAAAAAGAATTTCAGGCACAGAGTCGAGTGTTTCTTGTTCGTCTAGTTTTCGCTCGCTGAGCCATCTGTGCTGCCGAGAGTTCAAGCTTTTTAATTCTGTGCGACGTTAGTCATCCTGCTGAACACACACACACACACACACACACACACACACACACACACATGCACACACACTCAGACCACACACCTCCTACCTACCTGCTGCTCTGCGGATGTGAGGGGACAGAGATTAGCTGTGCGTGTGGGTGGACAGTCAGCACTGGTGTGTGTGTGTGTGTGTGTGTGTGTGTGTGTGTGTGTGTGTGTGTGTGTGTGTGTGTGTGTGTGTGTGTGTGAGTAACGGGTGTTGGGGACAGTAGTCATTCAACCACCCACCCCCATTGTGTCAAGAATAAACTGCAGTGCACACACACACACACACACACGCACACACACGCACACACACACACACACACGCACACACACACACACTCATGCACACACACACACACACACACACCTTTTGGTGCTTATAAATAAAGAGGCAGGACTCTGCGAACAGGCTCAGAAGCTGCTGGCAGCCAAACGTTTGGTATACGTTCTGGCAGAGTCTGGGAAGGTTTTTCGTCATCCTGTCCTTCTGGAGTCCTGTTCTTCTGTAAACATCAAGTCGACTGGCAAAACCGAGCAGCTGGCGGTCGCATCCCGAGCTGTGTGAGCGACAGTGATGGCTGCTGTCTTCGAACAAAACCTCGAGTTATGAGTTTGTACGCCAGCCGAGAAAATGTCACGTACAGTGCAACCTCGCGAAAAAACAAAAGTCACATTCAGTCCTCAAAGACGGGATCGTTCTCTCGCCTTCGAGCTTGGGGACAGTATCTCATGTTGATACTGGTGCTGTGTTTTTATGTCACATAACTAAAAAGCTCAAATTGAAAAAAGGCCGGTTATGATTCAGATGATGCTGAACAGCAGTACAAACAAACACAGCTGGATTCATTCACACTTTTCTTTTCAGTGTTTTGTTGGATGTGAAAGAAACGCTGAACTTAAAGGTCCAGTGTGTCGGATTTATGATCGGCTCTATTTACAGAATACAACAGAAGTGGAACATAATATTAATAACTATGTTTTCATCATTATTGTTTTATGTTTTTGTTACCTTTCAATGAGACTTTTAGCTACATGCACTGTTTCTGCAGTAGCCCAGACAAACAAACTCCGGCTCCAAAGAGAGCCTTTGGCCTTTTTGACTGGTCGTGGCCACTGTAGTTAGGAAGGGGTGAGGTGAGGGGGTTTCAGTCATCAACAACACAGTTAGATGCCACTAAATCCTACAGACTGGACCTTTAACTCATGGATGTCTATATAACCCAACAAGAAAATCAGCGGTTAGGGAGGCAGGATCATTGGACAAACCGGTGATGTTGGTCTTCATGGACGCCCTACGTCCAACCCTTTATGACAGAGATAACAGACATGCTGTTCAAAGGCCTGTGTTTTGTATCTTTAGTATTTTCATGGAAGTGTCAGTGGTCCAGGTTCTCTCTCACATCAGTGCTACATTATGTTACGGTTTCTTATCCCTCAGCGGACACCCACGCACCGAAAGTTCATTTTCAGCCGAGAGACACCATTCTTAAAATGACTGAACCGACGCCGCTGCGACTGATATTCCTCGCACCAAAAAAAACAAAACCTGAAAATGAAAAATGATTTTGCTTATTTCTTAAAGAGCAGCTGGCTTTTTTTTTTTCTGCACCATCGCTACACTGATTCATCCGAGATGAATGGGCGGTCTAATGGAGTTTTGTATCCCTGGACAGAAGGTCAGATCTGCAGGACGCTGAACATCTTGTGTATTCAGAGCTCGAGTTAACCTGCGTTTCTATTCGTTTTCAGCTGGTGCAACTGAAATAGCCTTGCCACTGCGGAGGCGTACGAGTGAAGGAGTGAATTAAATGTTTAAAATGACTTCACGTACAGAAAGCTCTGCAAAGAAACTAGTACATCGCAGACGTTTACAAAAGTATAGGCTGCAGGCTGACTGTTCTTTTCTCAGACTGCAACATCCTTTACAGGATTACATGTTTCTGAGTTCTACACGCTCCTGCTGTGTTTTTCTATATAATTTGCTTTTTTTAAATTGTTATTCTTTAGGTGTTGCTTCTATAGTTGACACATGCTTTACTGGCCTCCATAATGGGCAGCTTCCAGTGCCCAGCAGCGGAAAAAAAACGGGTTATACTGGGCTATTCTCCGTCAGCCTTCCCTCCATAAATACGGGTAACAAAAGCCCTAATTGTATCCTGTTTGGTTTGTGAAGTCTGTAAGTGAAAGTTTTGGTAATTACCCGCCCTACATAGCATGAGCTCTGTTGCTGCTGCTGTTTCCGAGGCTCAGATTGCAGATTTCTGATGCAAGGCTGTGAAAAAATGGCCTCCAGGACGAGTCGGCTCCCTGAGAGTTAAAAACTAACTCAGCGTTATAGTGCAGCTAAACCTGCCTGCAGGCTTTTTTAACGATGGAGACGGAGAGGAAACGAAATGGGGAAAAGTGCAAGAAAAT